>NW_005841937.1:2866939-2895093 GCF_000455745.1 Alligator sinensis | reverse complement strand
CCTGCTTTGTGGGTGAGATAAAATCTCTTTGAAAGCTCAATCCGGCCTGCAGACTGTAGTGGCCGGCTCCAGAACTAGACCAGCTAACATTACCCATGATGAAAACATATTCACTTAGCAGGTATACTGATTCTGTACATGTGCTTTATCTTGTTAATTTGCTTATTATTAGAAATATGCCATTTAGTCAGTCTGGGTAACACAAAATGATTTATGGTGTTATCTTCAGCAGGGAGAAGTAGTAGTCATGCAGCAAATGGGATGGCTGGTACCTGTAATTTTATAACCCCATCCACACTTTGTTTTTTTTTTTTTAATGTCTTACAGAGAGGTTCCTACATCCTAATTGTAAATATCCCATTTTAAAAAGTTTTGTTAATGAAAAAAGTGAGAGCATTTGAGGGAGTGCTAACTGTAGTTCCTTTCACTGATGGATGACCTCTACTGTGTAGACCGTAAGGAAAAAGACTATTCCTACAAAAATTCTCACGAGAAGCCTGGCAAATCTTGCTCAGTTTCATGTTTAATCATACTGGTGCTAACAAATTTGATTTATGATTATAGATCCCACAATTCATTGGCCAAGTATGTAGTATTTTGACATCCTAGATGCAGAAAAGCAAAGAAAAATCCAGCTGGCACAATATCAACTATTCAAAATGTAGTGATGTATGAGCAAGAAAAGGTGCCCTTACGAGAATGCAACAAGAGTGCAGGCCTTCATTTTTAGCCACAATTAAAGTACTGCCAATGAAGCCATGTGAATGTGTGGTGCAGCTTTAACGGAGACCTGATGGTGTTCAATTGTTCTGGTTTTTGCTATTGAGTTAATAAATGCATTCACAAGGTAATGTTTTCCATCTTCCCATTCAAATGTTTTCCATGTGGTGAGAATGTTCAGGTCTGACTGGTCTCTTATGCTGTAACATTAGAATTTAAGATGAGTAAGGCCATGCTGTGAATTGCAAAAGCCAAGGACGACCTGTCAGTTTTGTTGATGCAGGATTTGTGGTTTCTTACAAAAACAAATATGCATTCCTACCTTGACAGACAGGCAGCTAGATCAACTGATATGCAAAATAGCTATGCCTCCCCTGGTACTGGTTTTATGTGCTATTCTGCACTGAAGATTATGATTCATGTTGAGTACAGATTTCTTTTTTTTCAAATACTTACCAATAGAAGCTGACTGAATGGCTCCAGATTAGTCTGAGTTTCTGTATGTACAAATACATAATAATGTAACTCTGTACTAATAGCACCTTCTATTCAAGGGTTTCAAAGCATTTTACAGACTTTATAATTACTTAATTTTCATTCCCTTGTCAGCAAAGGGATTAATGATCCCCATATTATAGACTGGGAAACTGAGACAGAGATGTTAAATAAAACACCCAGGGTAACTTGCATGGCAAATCAATGACAGGGCTGGAAATAGAACCCCAATTTTAGTGCAGTGTTTAAGTAAAATATGGGGGAAATATTAAGATTTAGCTACCTCCTGCTCTGCTCTAAGTGGAATTTTGCTAGTTGGTGTACTCTGCAGCTGTAACTAGGAATATTTGCAAGTTTCATACATACTCATATAACCTTACCAAAGAAAACATTTTAGAAGGATGAGAATTTCTTTATAAAGAAACCTATCCTCTTTGAAAATCAATAGTCTGCTTTGACAGCAGCAATGTAATCTAAGGCCAATTCCAATAGAAGTACCTAGTAAAATAAGAACTGAATCAAAATGATTCAGTGGCATCTGGTAAGACAGGAATTGAAAAGGCCAAATTTATCTTTGAAAGAATTCCATTGAAGTTTGGAAATGAGGAAAGGATATGAAGCCAACAAACTTACTTCAGAAATTAATCTAGCTTTGCCTCTTTCTACTCAAGTTCTTGCTTTTAGTCTCTTACAAGCAAACCATCCTCCCTATGTGCCATCAGGGATAACGGTGCTTATTCCGAGCTTGTCTTAATGCAAAATTCACCCTGCCTCCATCCTCACTCTCTGCCTTCAGCACTGTCTTTGAAAGCTGTCTTGATAACTCCACCCACCCTTCAAGTTCTCTCTCCAAGAATTTTTGAAAAAGACTCCAGTCTCCCAGTCTGGCTTGAGCTCAGAAATGCTTCCCTCACACATTTCAGGAGTGAGAGGTAGGGTTAACTGAAAAGCTATTCCCCCACAACAGAAAATTGAGTTTAACACAAACATTTTGACAGAAAGTGTCCACTTTCCTCTTTTTCTTGATGTACAAATGGAAAAAAGTCAAACTCCAAAGCTTCTTCAAATGCTGACTCCTAAAAATATTTGTTGGTTTTTCAGTGAAAAATTGAAATCTTCCACAGAGACTAAAATAGTTCTGACTTGTTGTAGGAAGCAATGCTGGGCATCTAGTAGTATAACATGGGGCTTATACTTGCAGTAGCCTAAACAGTTTATTTGGAAATCACCATCTCCAAGGAAGCTTCAGATGAGCATGAAACAGCAAACCTAAAGCTTCCCAACAAAAAGCTGGAGTAAAGAGAAATGAGTGGAATATTAGTTAACTAAAGAAGACTTCAGACCTGAAAGAGAAATTTAGTATTGGGAATTCCAAAGAATAAATGAAAGCTCTGACTACTTTTTAGGTTAACTTTTTTTACTTGTCTCCATTTTAACATTTTTATTCCAGGGAGGGCTGATTTAGACATCTGAAAGGGAGAACATAAGCTTTAACAGTCCCTTACCATCATCTTATACTGATTTTAATTTTTCATCAAAAAGTTATTTAGTAAAGGAAACCTTCAGAATTCCTGATGCTATTCATCTTCTATGGTCAACAAACAGACATCCTGAATGAGCAGCATAAAATGCAGAATTACCTTCTTCGTCCTCAGCAGTATATTAATTATGATAATTTAAAGGATATAAAGTTTATTCTATTTATTAATGTTGCTTCAGAGGGATTCCAATTATTCATAATTACAGATTATTAAAGCAAGTGTCTTGTTCCCCACCTGATCTCTGCCAGGAGTATGTGACATTCCCAGATTCACAGGAATGGGGACTGATCTGTCCAACCCTAGCTTGGGTCTGCAGACTTCCCCACAAGTTCCTTTCCTCATTGGCTGGTATAACAAGAGTTTGCTCCTCCTCCTTCACTCTGCCTAATCACTTTTCCTCTCCAGCCACACACATGCACATGTACAGTCCCTGTCAATGGCAACTCTACAGCTATTGCATGAAAAGTAGCAGGGACTGACTATATTTAATTTATTTTTAGCTGTCTTTGATGCAGTTTAGAACCAGCAAACATACAAGGAGAGCCAGTGGTATGCCAACATCCAGTTGTGCAGTTGTATCATTCTAGCAAATATGCTTAGTCGTTGTGTTTGAATTCAGAAGTCTTATGGTGGAAGGCACAAAGGAAAACAGAGGAAAATCAGAAATTAGAGATGTGGGGTTATATCAAGGGTGAGTAGTTATTTCAGCTGGAGTCATTTCAGCTGGCCGCTTAATGAGTACTGGGGATCTGTTAAGGGCTACATTCATCGGTCTCTCTCTCTCTTCTCTTCCTTCTCTCTCCCTGGGTCCAAAAATGAACATCGGGTCTCCTGGCAAACTACAGCTGTGGCCAGGTTCTGGAAGGAGGGGGAGGAGGACAGGAAGGACTGAGAGAGAGACAAAGAAAACAAGAGACAGAGGCACTGTCCCCTGCCTGGCACATCAGCAGCTCCTGCTTGCATCTACGACTGATGCTGCCAACACGGTGTGGGTCAGGGCTCAGAGCAGGAACTTCCACCATGCTAGGAGGGCAGCAGCATCAGCTGTGGATGCTAACAGCAAGTTCTGCACCCAGGCTCCTGAACCTGCCCATGGTGTCCACAGCTGACACCATTGCCCGCAGAAGCCATGCCTGGGTCTACAGCTGATGTCTGATGCTGCTGTGGGGAAACAGTCCCACCCTCCCACTCAGCACCACATGATAGCTGGAGCTGCCAGCCACCCATGGGCCAGATCCAGTGAGTTGGCTGCCATCCACCCATGGCCTGGACCAAACCTGCTGGTGGGCCAGATGTGGCCCATGAGCCATATTTTCCCCTCCCCTGGATTATATCCATAGGTAAGAAATATGGGAAAACATAGAGAAGGAGGGGCAAAGAAGAGCAAGGGAAAATGTGGGGTGAGTAATTAGATACCATTCCAAAAAAGGAGAAGGTGGTATTCTGCTCATCCTCTGTCCCACAAAAGAGACCAGAAGAGAAGTTAACTTAACCATCCTTCCCAAGGAGTCCTCTTTAGCAAGCCAGCAATCTAGTATAGTTACTGGAAACAAACAACTGAGTGCTGCTATATAATGAGAGAACAAAGAGTAAGCAAAGACCATCCAAAGAACTAGGTCCTTGAAATTAAAGTCACGTGAACCCAAAAAGATCCACATGGATATATGCAAGTGATTTAAACTTTATTCTTCGAGGAGGAAATGTGTATCATGACAGCTATGTAAAAGAGAAGGTCTTATGTGGCGAGGCAATCAAGTGTATTGGCCCAGGATTTCTTAGAGAGAAGTCCTAGGCAACTTGGGGAAGCAAACAGCCCATTTCCATGGCTGTGTAAGACTATTCAATAAGGTTAATTATAGCTAAGTTCTCAGCTGGTATAAGTGATTAAAAAAAACAGTGAAGTGAATGGGTCTTCACTCATTTATATAAGCAGATAAAATGGCTACTAATCTAAGAGGAGTCAGTCACCTGAATTTACCTAGAAGCACTATATCCAGGATATTGCAGTAAAAACAAACAACAAAAATTAAGATAAATGGTTAAAGAAAATAAAGGCATGTATGTTGGTTGATTGGATTAAAAAAAAATTTTTTTGGTCAAAATTGGCGTCTTCAATTTAAAACATTTCCTTTTAATGATTCAAATGTGTATACTAATACATTTTACATAATGCTGTGCATTTCAAACTGAAACTCAAGTAACAACCTCAGGACCCTACATTATAAAATGTTAGCTCCACTATGAATGTCACTAATTGCATTTATGAGGAGGATCAATTTTCTAAAAAATACTTCCTTTCTAACTTTTTACAAGTCCATTAAACAGCATCTAACAAAGTAGGCTGTAGCCTAAAACTGCTCATGCCTCTTTGAACAAGTTAGTCTAGAAGGTACCAATTTGCCCTAACTTCAGACTAATACAGCTAACTACCTGTCTCTAGTGCTGGGTATTAAGTTGAGAAAAAACAGTGAGACTAGAAGGCAGCATATAGAAAATCCTCAGTAAAACACAAAATCCAAAATGCAACACTGTAAGTAGCAAAAGTAAAATCTCAATTCTCAGTACTCCCTAACTCCAGATTTAAAAAACTGAACCTCCCCAAACTTTAGTGGTAATTGAAGTCATCTTATTTTTGCGAGGTTTAAAATGATTAAAATCTAAATTGAGTTCCAGACTGGGGATTTGCAGATTCATATTTAGTAGAAAACAGAATCTGAAACACATTGTACATTTTCTCTCTCTCTAAACAAGCTTAAGAACAAGAGCCTTAGACAGAAAGTTGTTACAGAAACAAACTGAATAAAGTTGGAGAAAATGGGTGGTATCTATTAAAGAACTGTTGTAACTTTGCCCATCTAATTTCAGCTAAAACAACTTTCTAAACAATTGCGGAAGGTGGGTGGAGACAACGAACTAACTCAGTCATGGGGCAGCTCAAATACATTGTAGGTAATGTATATAGAGAACAAATCCTTCCTTCAGAAGACCTGGTTCATGTCGACTATTTAGCCAATACAAAAAAACCCTCTGAGAGACAGGTACTATATGCTTAGCTTTGTGTGTGGCAATATAATACCATATTGCATGCTAGTTTCCTTAGGATCAGTTTTCCGGGCCTCTAGTACAGAAATAAGCCATTATTTCAGTTCCAAGTCTTCCCTACTCATTAACACATTCCTCACGTTCAAAAAGCTGGGAGTTTGTCAGGCTTCCAAATTGACTTACTCATTTCTAATTATTTTAAAGTACTTTGCACTTTCTGTAACATGACATTTTACTGAATTATGAACATTTCAAAACAGATGCTGGGTATAAAAACATCTCATATTAAAAAACAAGAGGGTTTTTTTTCCCCCTTCCATACCATACTGTTCTCTTTGGGGAAGCAAGTTTATATGGATCATCTGGTTGCAGAATGTTGCTTTAGGGTTGGAGCACTGGAAGCATTTAGCATGTTTTTGGTCTCTGTATTATAAAACCTACCATCAAGAGAATTCCAGGACTTCAGAACTTGGTGGATGTCAGCAAAAGCTATCAGGAATATTACATATATTTGTGAGTCTATATTAAAAAATGTCCAAGTCATTTCCTATAATTAAAACCTGTTTGTCAGAAAAAAAATATTTTGTAATGAGTATTAGTTATTTTGCATATTTTTTTTAAATACTGGCACTCACAGGATGGAGCTTGTATTTCCTTTTATTTCCTTACTGGTATCTCAGATTGCCTTTTTATTATGAACTATTTTCCCCACTCCCCATTATGAGTTTTAGCTTTTGGCAACCATTCTGTAGTACATGCTTTATAAAAACAAATATAGATGTGTATATTTTTGTTTGTAATCATCTTTTCTAGAGGTCATTTAAAAGTTAAAATCATATGCCTTGAATTTTACCAACATAAGCAACAAAAATTGTTATGCTAACTGGATACCGAACACATCTTGGCATTTGAAGAACATGGAGATGAAAGTGAGGCTTTTGTGCTCCAGAAAATGCAATATAATTGGAAATGTCAGCAATATTAGGAAGCTAATAGAAGTACCAATAAAAGCATTCATAGGTCACAGTGCCATGGTAATAAACTTTAAAATATAAAGTTAAAAGGTCAGTATTCATATCTATTTTCTTGTATTACTTTATTTTAAGTTAAACCACATTTTTACTGCTGATCAGAGGTAATGCCAGAGTGCATATCTGCAAACTGATCACCAAAAATCCAGTCTGGGCTTCATACATAATGCCTAGGTCTGTTATATGCTAAATGTGTCGGATCATTTCATAAAAAGTAACAGACAGAAGAGCCTTGCTAACTGCCTGACAGACATTAATACATAAGATTTATGACCTTATAAAAAAAAAAAAAAGGAAAGATTACAGGCAATGTCCAAAAAAAATCCAGCATGTTGACAAAGCCAGTATGAGGGGGAAAAAAATCATGTTTTCAATTGATTTGGAAAAAACCCTATAGTATTCTGCTCCCCCCCGCCCCGCCTTTTTTCCCCCCCCTCTAGCAAAATGTAGCTTTACAGGCAAAAACACTTTTCTCGGCCCATTACAATCTCTCTCTGCTCAGTAGAAAATGATCCCAGATCTAGGCTTTGTAAATAATCCAGACTAGTTAAATGAAAGAAAATGAAAAAATCTCATTTCTAACTCCCTGTTCCCTCATTTGCCCATTTGGCAGCCCCCTAATCTTTCTGCCCTGGAGTGAAGTCTTTCCAGCTATTAGTCCATCCAGCACAGCAAGTCTCTTATTTTAGAAGCGTACATTTTCCCATCAATCCTACGCATCACTGAGGCATTTTGGATACCTAATATCACTAAAACTTACCAGTTACAACATACCAAAAAGACAATGCATTGCTCATTAAGGGCTCAGTCTTGCAAATGCACACATGCTTAATTGTATGTGAATTCATGTGTATAATAACCTAAGCACATATGTAAATATTTGCTGTTTCAGGTGTAACATATCCTATTCTTTATTCATTGGGCTTACAACTAACTTGCACTGGAGCAGAATCATGCCCTAGGGCCCCAATTCTGCACAGCCAACCATTGAGATTATTCATGTTCTTAAAGTCTAGCACAGGGATTGGCAAAATTTTTTTGTCAGAGTGCAAAAACACTAACAACTTGGACTTCTAAGATGTTGGTGTGCCAGGGGCAAACCGAGGGGGAGCCACAAGGGGCCCAATCCTTGCTGTGGCACTGCAGCCCTAGCCCCTTCCCTGCCATTTACCCCAAGGTGCACGTGCCAAGCAAAATGCTTTTGTGTACCATGCTCTGACACCTGGACCAGGGGTTGCCCAACCCTGGACTAGCATATACTTAAAGGGTTCACTGGCTTTAAGGCTAATATTCCATATAGTCTATTATTACTAAAAATACTTCAAAAAGTCATCCAAAAAAACCCACAGAATTTTACCAATCTCAGAGGTTAGGTGGAGTGATACAGACAGAAAGAATCTAGGAATATTCCTGATAACCAGAGAGTATTCATTCTCATGGATTTACTACAAGCCCAACTCAGCAATTAAGAATCCTTACAAGAGTGATAAATGACAAAAGTTATGATAACTAGAAGTTATGGGACAGTACAGGGGGCGGGGGAGGGGAACAGTTGTAAATATTCTTTTAAATATGAAAGTGAATTTCAGCTCATCGATATTTTCATACTTATTGGCTGCATCTACATGAGATGCTGACTTGCAGTAGTTCATTACTACTGCAGTAGCATTATGTGGTAGGAAGTGTAATGCAATGCTACTGTACAGTAAGCATCATGAAAAAGTTATTCAGCAACGCTACTGCACAGTCATTTAGTACTTGCTTACACAAATAGCAGTTGTATACAAGTACTAAATGACTGCACAGTAATGACTGCACCATCAACATCTCATGTAGATGCAGCTATTGTCTATGAATATTCAATGGCTAGAACTTTACAAAAAATCAAAATTTAAGCTTGAGTAGTTGCAATGTTCAAATCGTGTTACTGATTGTAAAATGTGCGACTGGTTTCTTAACAGCCTCTAATTAAGGGACAGAAACAGTTTTGTGCAGCCAGCAAGGAAGCATCTTGCAAGAATTTCCTCCTGTAGCTATCATCAGTTCAGGTCTTTTAAGCAATGTGTCATTTAGGGCATTTTTAAGAGGCTCTGAAAAGGCTGGACAGGAATAGCATGACTTGTATGTGTGTGTGCAGGGGGTTATAGTAGAAAGATGCTTTCAACTGTGGTTCTAAAAAACAGTTAGCCAGGGTGCTGAACACAGCAGCAGCAGGAGCAGCAGCAGCAGCTGGTGGCCTGTCAACACTAGGGCTCTCAATATTGCTAACACCAGTGAAACATAAACTGATATCACAGTGAGAAATGTGTATAAGAATACCCCTACTATAGACAAGGCAAACATGAGCTGTTAACATGTACTATTCCTGGGCCATCTGCCAAACTTGATTTATTTGTGGAAGAAATTCTACAGATAATATTAAATTGGTAGAAAAATCTGACACTTCAATAATCTGTTTGAAGGCCACAAATAGAAAATGAAATAAAATAGTTAAATATTCAGTATGAATTATTCATGTCACTCTTTAGAGATTGGTGACCAATACTTTGAATTATATTAGGAAAACAACAAATAATTGATGCAGAACATGGAGCACTAGTGTGTTCAATTCACTCCTAATTACCAGTACATTTTATACCAGGTGAAACTTGGACACCTTTCCAAGGTTGGTCTCCTAACAGACTAGATGCCAGTAGATGAGTCTTGATTAATGCATGGATTATTATGCATCAGTGGAACTGTTGAAGCTTCCCCAAGAAATGAGATAGAAAAAATGCTAGATTAGGCATCCACACATTTAACACTTATGCAGTGCTCTAGATGATGGTACTCATCATGTAAGTGAGTAACTAATTCTAATGTAACCAGCTTGCAGCTAGACCAGTGTCCTTCCTTTATACCCTTCTGTTTTCAAATCTTGTATAAGATTCTGCTATATGCAAGGCCTATGAAAAGTAGATATAGATCAGAGGTATGTGGCTTATCCTTATCTCAGGAAGGCTTTGAACTAAAACCTTCTATTTCTAAGAAATTTTCAGAAACTCCTAGTACTGCTACAAGTTTTGTGTAAGGTCTTCTTTTAAAAGGGGGAAAACAAGTGCTTTTAGGGTACCTTCACAATGACTAACCTCTTCAAGTTACTCCAACGTCTCCAAAGTGTCTTAATTTATTCTTGGTTCAAAACTTCTCATTGTTTTTCTACTAAGCAGTTAAGCCAGTGGTTCTCAAACTTTTTATACTCATAATATTCTTCATTAAAATCAAAGCACTCTTAGAATAAGCCAGCTCTGACCTTTCACTTGTTTCTTGATTACAGAAAAATAATAGAGCAATTCTTCTGTGCCAAAGAACCTAAAAAGACCACAACGGTTCATAATGTTTTTGACACTATGGAGTCTTATTTGAAATCTTTCGGTTTATCTTGTGAATCATATGTAGGTGTGTACACACCTTGAAGTGCTAATATTGTGATGCAGCCTTAAAAGGATCTAATGGTACCCCAATCAAGGTAAGGTAAGGTAAAGTAAGGTAAATCATCTGTGTGAAAATACTCATGTTGCCAATAAAATGAACCTGTGGACCTGTGCTATTCAATGTCTTCATCAGCGACTTGGATGAGGGCATGGCAAGCACTCTGTCCAAATTTGTGAATGGCACAAAATTATGGGGTAAAGTTAACACACTAGTGGGAAGGGATCAAATCCAGGTGGACCTGGACAGGTTGGAAAAGTGGGCAGAAAAAAAACAGGATGCAGTTCAACAAAGACAAGTGCAAAGTGCTGCATGTAGGGAGAAGGAATCACCAACACACCTACAGGCTAGACGATGACCTTCTCAGCAGCACAATGGCAGAAAGGGATCTTGGAGCCATAGTTGATTCCAAGATGAACAGGAGTCGTCAATGCGATGAAGTGATCAGTAAAGCAAACTGCACTCTATCATGCATTAGCAGGTGCATCACAAACAGGTCCAGGGAGGTGATACTTCCCCTCTATGTGGCAATAGTCAGGCCACAGTTGGAGTACTGTGTCCAGTTCTGGGCACTGCACTTCTGGAGGGATGTGGATAACCTTGAGAGGGTCCAGAGGAGGGCCACTTGTATGGTTAGGGGCCAGCAGGTAAGGCCCTACAAAAAGAGACTGAGGAACCTTCATCTCTTCAGCCTCCACAAGAGAAGGCTGAGAGGGGATCTTGTGGCTATTTACAAATTCAATCGGGAGGAGCGGGGGCAGCAAGAAATAGGAGATGTTCTGTTTACTAGGGCACCCCTTGGAATAACCAGGAACAATAGACACAAACTGACAGACAGCAGATTTAGGTTAAACATCAGGAAGAACTTCTTTATGGTAAGGGTTGCCAGAATCTGGAATGGGCTTCCAAGGGAGGTGGTGCTCTCCCCTACCTTGGGGGTCTTTAAGAGGAGACTGGACAAGCACTTGGTTGGGGTCATATGACCCCAGTGCTCTTTCCTGCCCAGATGATCTATTGAGATCGATGATCTATTGAGGTCCCTTCTGACCCTAACAACTAAGAAACTATGACATTATTTTAATTTACACATTTTTTTATTTTGGAAATATTGGTACTATCCTTTCTTTTTCCACAAAAATAACTAGGAAAGCAAAAATTTGAGTTTTAATACATTATATAAAAGTGTTTATAACACTTGAGGATTAATCCTAAAAAAAGTCTTGGTCTAACAATTTGCACTTTTTATAATCACTGGGAAAGTATACAACTGAATCTGGGTCACTTTCAGAAAATGAATTACTTTGTAGAATATCTGCCTTGTTTCTTACTTCAGTATTGATCACTTAACATTAAAGTGATGATAGAGTCTAATGTTATTTATTTTAAATCTTTACTTTCTCAATTATAAACTAGCAAGATCTGTTTTCTAAGGCTCAACATTATTTTGTTAGAAGTGACATTTCATGATTATTTTTTAATCCCATAATTAATAAATACATTTAATTCAGATTAATATTATGAGGAGCTATACAGGTTCATCAATGTCATTAATACCTCAGAATTCAAAATGATGCCATATACTGATTGGCTACTGTTTCTATTAGGCACCATGTTAGAGCAGAAGAATGAGCATAGATATTCTTTTCATTTAGTGTTACTCATTTATTTTCTCATTAAATGGAAACATTAGAAAATGCAATAGGCAATCTCAGTAAATGAAAATTTTCTAAGTTATCATATGAATATTTTAGATTTAAAGTAATTTAAAATATACACTATGGAAAGCCACCTTCAAAGAATGGCAAACTGTATGGATGTATATTGATCCTATGCTTCAACTCACAAAGAGAAAATCAGCAGCTATTTATAGGATAAATCTGGATGAATAATTTTGAATTCTGGACTAAATTTTGTACATGCAAATGCTTTTTTGTGCTCCTGGCAAATATGTGATACTGGCTGCTATTGTAAGAAATATTCACTTCTGCTGTTTGGTTCTTTCAGCTGGAGGATCATGCAAGGCAGCAGTCATTTGTTCATCACAGGATATTAGGAACAACCATTGACAATGACAAAAATACTTCAAAGGAAACAGATTGTGAAAAATGGTGGTTTTTCTAGACACTTTCACAAAACACATTGCTGTTTTGAAAATGAAAAATTAATTGTGCTTTTCTAGCTAACTGGAAGCGTGTGGCATAAAAAATTGAAGAAAACCACAGAAATAATTTAATGTGAATGCTAAGTGCCTGCTGTCTTCATATCCTACAAGTTAATAAAATCAAGACCTTTTAGGCCTTAAAAATGTTCTTACCAGATAATATTACATAAACTGTATATGAAAATATAAACATAAAAATGGATCCCTTTTATGTGCCTGCCCTCATAATGAGTATGTCCAGGCAGCCATTTTTCCACCCCTTCACACTCCAAAGGCACATGTAGACGTTACATTTAATTCAACCTATTTAGGATTAGGTTGATGTAAATACCTATCTGTGCAGATGGTCAGGGGGTTTAAATCAAGGCAAAAATGGTGGGCCAGATCTAAGTCAGTTCACCCAAGTAAGTGAACTAACTTAGATCAAGAACAGGTTAGCCTGATCTAGTGAATAACTGCAAATGTTTGGGGTACAGCCACTCACCCCAGCTCCAGGGTTGAGCTCTTCCTATGCCTCCTCCACCCTGACCAAGCTGTTTTTGCCTCCCAACTTCCCCACCCTAAACAGACAACCCACCCCTTGCATACCTGCCAGCCACTCAATCCCACCAAACCCTCCTGATTTTACTAGTCCCCCCACTCCAAGTTACTTCTACCGGGATCCCAGCACAGCTCCCAGCACCAATGAATGTATGTACACAACTTCCAATCTATAATCACACAGTTTAAAGTAAGCCAAGTTACCATAGACAGGGTGAGACAAACTTATGTATGCATCCCAAGTGATTTTGTTCTATTTTCCAAATTTCCACTTGATTTATCCTAAATGAAATGACTTCTTAATGTCTCAGTAGAACTAGAGAATGGTATCTTGAGAGTTGAAAGCATCATGATAAATAACAGGAACTTAGAGGATCTCATTCCATCACTTAATAATCACTCAAGAGACCAAACATTCAGCATGAAGCCAAAGTCTAAGTCCCTAAAGCAGAAGACATTGTTTGGAGATCTGGGAAAGCAGAACGATCGAAAAGGTGACGAATCCCCTTCTATGGAAACTCAGGTTACAGAATAAAAGTTGTGCATGTCGTGTATGGAGATTTTGGGGGAGGAAGCTACCTGCCAATAAAGGTGGACTCAGATGTAAACCAAAAAATTTCCCTGAAGCTTAAAAAAAAGCAAGTGAAAATTCTGCAAACACATGGAAATATTATGGGGAAGTTAATAACACAGCTAAATGTCTGCAAAAACCACATGAGGAGTACTGGGATTTGAGTTAGAGAAGATACCTTGACAAGATGGCATCAAAAATGGTTTGCAGAAAGCTATCATATGGAAAAACTAGTAAAAATAAGAAAGGGCATTAATTAGACAACCAAAATTACTCACCAAAATTCATAGATTCATAGATGTTAGGGTCGGAAGGGACCTCAATAGATCATCGAGTCCGACCCCCTGCATAGGCAGAAATGTGTAATGTGCAAAAATGTGGTATGGTCTGCAATGCTGAGGCCCCCTACAGACATCCAAAAACAAAAGTAACGTAGTTACTTAGTACTTACTGCAGCTAGCTACCTTGTGCAGAGCAACACATCCTTTCAGTACAATGTTGTCTTGTGCAACAAGAACATGCAGGAGGGGGGAATCAGCTCACTACCTAACTGTATGTGCCCACAGCACCTCTGCAGATCACCATGCAACTGCAGTTTACTGGTTGAGAAACCCTACTTATAGCGAACAAAAGGTAAATTCAGGACTTATAAAGCCCAGGATCAGATTAAGAGCAAAAATTGTACTTCAGGGACAATATGGGGATAGTAGAACACATCCCCAAAATTCAGGATGATCCCAAAACATGTGGGTGTTTTATTGTATTAAAGTGGATCAAAGAAAGATCTACAAATCATTACTAAGCTTCATATTTTTCATTTGGCAGAACCACTGTATTTTAAACTTTAACAGTGACTGAAGCTTAAGTGTATGATGGATATATAGTATGCCAATATCTGTAGCCATTATAAACTTTCTGTAAGAAAGCTTTAGCAGTTGCTTGGTAGTAGATGCTATAATTAAATCTTAAAGGGCTAGACCAAGTTGCATTACTTTATGCTATCTAAATACCAAACAAATATAGCAAACATTTATTTGTACATAGTACACAGTTGTTAAATCTAAAGCAACATGCTTTTAATAAACTTCAGTATTTAATATACAACAACTGTCCTATTAGATCTAAATTAAATCCTTATTTGTTAAACATTTAAAATGAAACCACAAGTTCCTTCCAATGTTAATACAACTACTTAGAAAGACTAAACAGAGTTCCACGGTCATGAACTATATACAATGAAATTCAAGAAATGCAAATTTACATACATACAAGGAGTGAACACGAGAAATGCAAGAAAATTATTTTTCTCTGACTCTCCAAAAAAATCCTCCCACTGCTTTTAGCATGTTTATTTTTATTTGAACATCCAAATGATATTTGGGTTTCTTATTTATACTTTGTACAGGCCACCAGGTCACAGAAAGCGTGACAACAATTTTCCTTTCCTTCTAAAGATTTAATCAATTAATTTGTTTGAGTTCACTTTGATTAAAAAGTTGGACAGTAAGCCATGACATTTACAGCGGAGACCCACAGCACTGCATTCTTGATCCACATTTAGTCCCACTGTTTGCACATAGACCTAAACATTCCAACCATCAATTGTCCATCGGCTCTGAAAATGTTAACAATTGGCTCAGTGCTGGAAAATTTCTACAGGAAGGAAATGCCATGAGGAATCCTTCTCTGAAGAAATCCTGTTGCAAATAATATTGCCTCACTGATTAAAGATGAATTTCCAGATTTAAGGAGGATATTGAGAGGGAATGGGAAAACTTAAAAAGCCTGTTAATATCTTTGAACTTCTTCAGGTGTAGTCAAGAAAAGTTAGTTTTACCTGATTTGGAAAAACTCTGATCAGATGTTGGATTTCCAGGTATTTCTGGTCAGCAATCACATGAGATCAGTCAACTGCTTTTTTCTTTAGGCTAGCTGACTAGATAATTCTATTTTATAAAGTTTCAGATGTATGCATCTATAACATGCATTGCACGTGAAGTACTTATAAGCCACACAGCACAGTTTATTTATCAAATTAGCAGCCCAGGTTATACGTAGGTACCTAAAAAAAAAAGAGAGAATACATATACTTTATCTGAAAAAAGAGAAAATCTGCATAAAACATGGATAAAAACCTGCTACCACAGCAAAGAAAATAAGAAGTAAGATGGATTCTTTCAACTTAGTGTCATTATTAAAGCATGGATGATTTACGTCCTTTTTAAAACTTCTTCATGCCCCTAACATACCAATACAAAATGATAGTGGTGAAGTGGTAACTTTAATTTAATAATTCCTTGCTTTCTTCAATATAAATTCATTGCTAACATTATTGCAGTTGCCCACAATTGTTTCCTACAGAGGAATTGTTTGTTTAAAAACAACATAAATTACCACAAAAGGGAAATATTCTTATTAGTGATATTATATTAGTTCTGCAGATTAGCATCCATTTGTCTTATTCTCCTGGTACAATAAGAATACTACGCATGAATATATTATTCCAGTTGGAAAATATACAAGGTTTCTTAATACCAAAAAAGTAATTTAAATGCTCATTTTGTTTGCCATCCATTACAATGGAAGTGTTGGGATGCAAAATATTTTCCATTGCAATTGGTTAGGCATGGATATTCCATCAGACAATGTATAATAAACAATTCATAGGGTACACATTAATATGTAACAAATGTTTTACAAAATGCATAAACAGGTCTGTTGACCTAAGGCTTTTCTGCAAACATGCACACCACTTAGGATATTTCTAACATTAACTTCTTCAAATATTTTTCTTTATTACATGCCAACAGAATGCTAAGTGGTATATAACAAGCATAATATTTGCTGAAGTTTAGAAGAGACTGTTATAAAACAACCTCTTTGGGGCAGAATATATTTATGTTGAACACAGCAGTGTAGATATGCCCCTTGTTGTCTATTTGCATGCCAGTTCCAGCATTGGAGCCATTATACTTCATTATTGCTGTGCTGTGCTCAGTCTTCTAAGGTCTGTTAAGAAGCATCACACTAATGCAGTTATACTATTTCCAGTTTCAGAGCTGGCAGGAAATGTCTCTTCAGAATGCTACCTCCTATCATGTAGACATACCCTAAAGCACTCAATTTAGAAAAGCTTTTGCTATGAATATTAGCATGTACATAGAAAAGGCCACCCAGACAGGTTGTGAAATCTCCAGAGTAAGTTATACAAGAAACTTGACTGGGGTGGTTTAGTCAGCAATGATCCTGATTTGAGTATGGGGTTGAACTAGATAACCTCATGAGGTCTCTTCCAACCCTACTAGTCTTGGATACACCTTTGTACAGTGAGTGATTTGGGGGTACATTGCATATCATACACAGAAATATTCACAACTTGGATTTACCACTATCATGTTTGGTATCTATTTTCAGCTAATGTTAAAATACTTTTACCTTTATCATTTTTAAATTGATATGAACCATAGTTTTGGTGCAACCAATCTCTAGAGTGTGCACCCAGAATTGGCATGCATATCCATCAGCCAGGAATAGGAAGTGCTAGCTTCACACAAAAGCAAGTACATTCCTAGGGGAAGGCCAATCATCAGGGGAAATCCAGACTTCCAGGCACTTGATCCTGAAGGACAGGATAGAAAAATAAAGATGAGGGAATGGATTTAAGATATTTAGGAAGTGCTTGATGGGGAGGTGGTCTTTTAATCCCCATACCTTGGAGCTGAATTCTGGTCCCTGTCTGTTAGATCTGGAGAGTTGGCAGGGAATTTGGTCTTTAGAAACACTGACAAGATTCACTGAGGTCTTGTACCCTGCCTCTAAATTCTACAGTTACTTTTTTGGTACAATCTGTCTTGTATAGAAATCTTGTTTCTGTTTTTTATACTTTATGGATTATTTAGGCTGAAAGTGAATTTTCAGAGCAATTGACAAATTTCAGGTATATCTTCTCTGCAGAAGAGAGGATCTATTCTAGTTTACAAACCAAAGATGAAGACCCCAGGGACTGGTGAATTTTCCCTGTTGGAGCTGTCAGGTCTGTCCAGGACCTAGAGTGCGCAAATTGGGGCAAAATGTAGTCTGTTCCCTAAAAACACACAGCAGAACAGCAGAGAGCTACTTGGGGCTCTGGAACCCAGATAGCAGTTTGTCACAATGCTTTTCTATGATTCTAAGTGAATACAGACAGTGTGAAACAGGTACATAAAATTCTGCCTTGTGGGCAGCTGGCAGCTCCAGCTGCCACATGGTGCCCAGTAGGCAGGTGGGTGGGACTTCCACTCAGCAGCATCAGCCCTTAACATGGTGGCATCAGCTGTGGACTGAGGCAAGGCTTCCAGCAGTGGGCGAGCAGCATTGTCAGCTGGGGATGCCACTGGCAGCTTCAGGAGCACCATAGCAGAGACCACCACCCTCCCTTCACCTGTTTCACACTGTCTGTATTCACCAAAACACAGTGGAACCTCCCACCCAGAGCCCCAGTCCAGAAACTGCTGGCAGCATCAGCTGTGGACCCGGGCAGGAGCTTCTGCTGCCCCAGGTGGGTGGCAGCATCAGCTGTACCACCAGCCAGCAGGTTCTGTAGCAGCATCAGCTGTACCACCAACCAGCAGGTTCTGTGGCAGCATCAGCTGTACCACCAGCCAGCAGGTTCTGTGGCAGGGCTCTGGAACCTGCAGGCTGTGCTCACAGCTGGCACCACCACACACCTGCCATGGCAGAAGTCCCCATCTGCATCCACAGCTCAATTTCAGGGCTCCTGGCAAACTACAGCTGCGGCCAGGTTTGGGAAGGAGGGAGAGAAATGGAGAGAGAAGAGAGTAGAAGTGGGGGGCACCAATCCACCTACCCCCCACTCCAGTGCAGGCTAGGCAAACCCCAGACTGGGACTCCCTCCCTCCTTTATTCCCCACCTTCCCATCCTGCAGATAACACTGGAGCTGTGAGGGGGAGGAGGGGGCAGGGCTAGGGGAGCCTCTCTCCCCTGGATCAGGTACAAAGTGGAGCTCGATTTTCACAAGGCAGATGCAATGAGTTGGCAGCCATTCACCCACAGGCCAGATCAAATCTTTTGGCTGGCTGGATCCGGCCTGTAGGCTGTATTTTGCCCACCCCTGCTGTAAGTCATGTTTCTGGAACTCTAGTCTTTATTTCGCCTTCTGCTGAACAGGTTCTAATTTGTTCAAATCTTTCGTGAAATATAGTTCTCAAAACTGGACTCAAGTAAGACCTCACCAAGTAGAGCAGAAGAATCACTTTCCATGACTTTCAAGTGTTGTTTCTGTTAGTACAGCCCAGTATAGTTTTGGCTTTTGTTTATTCTAGCAAGAGTATGCTGCAGACTTATATCCAGCTGATGGTCCACTATAACCCCATTTTTTCCACAGTACTGCAACTTAAGCAGTCAAACCCCAGTCTGCATATGTGCATGTGATTTTTCCATTCCAAGTGAAAGACTTTGCATTTTCTTATTGATTTACATTCCATTACTTTTGGACTACTACCCCAGTTTATCCTGGTCATTCTAGATTCTAATCTTAGCCTTCGTAGTGTCTGACACTACCCAATTCACACACATTCACGCAATTAATAGCATGACAAAAAGCATGTAATAGTTTTGTAGCTGGTTTCAATCACTGCTTAAAATCAACATGTGGACAGGTGGACTGCACTGGCGCTCAAATGGGCCCCAGTGTGGTCACCATCTTACTCCCAATCAGCTGATCAGCAGTCAGCACCAGGGGCTCAAACCACCTGCTGGGTCTCCAAACCCACCTGACAATCAGATGTTATGTCTGATCCCTGCACCCATATTCATATGTCCTGCCATGTACATATAGCATTACAGGAAGCATGATTCTCGGGACTGTAGATCCCATCCAACCTTTAACAGAACATCTGTCAGTGGCCTATGTGAAAGAGAAATAATTGTTTATTATTCCCACACCCTGTCAAGTGTAAAGGCATAATGGGGTAGAACAGTTGCAACTGAGCAGCAACAAGTATATTTTTCAATTTATTTTCCTGCCAGTGTTCAAGATGTGACAAAAAAGTGTGGCGAAACTTAAAAATCAATACTACATTATGATCAAGAATTATGCTTCTTGTTTCAAGTCTATTTTTTACCTTCTGCTTATTTGCACAATTTTGTTGGTGAAATGGCTAGACAAATAAAAGGAATCTATTGTATTAGGATCACAATCCTTGACTGTAGCAAGCTTGTATTGATCTTCGCTTAACTGTGTAATTCTCTTAGATTTGTATAATGGTATTGATGGACAAAATAGTTGGCAGAGTAGATTTGTACCTTATACACTAACCAAAATGTGTGCTTTCATGGGTTGAAGGTCACTGCATCAGATGCTTTATCTGATTGATTGCAAAGTCAAAGTCAACTGAAAACTTATGTTCAGTGTTATCGGAAAAATATGAGTATAGTTTGGCCAAATGACTTCACTGGGGAGTTTTGTGTAGGAGGGTTGTAGGAGAATTTAGTCTGTTGTGTTGAAAAAAAAAAAGTTACAATTGGAAAATATCACGTAGTTAGATAACTGCAAAGATAATAGTGTATTTGTGGCCTCATTCATTGGCTCTTTTTTCTATCTTAAGTGTTTTTTTCAGTGCTGTGAGAAAACAAAGCTAAAGCCTTATGAACGAAGACAACATTAAGTAGAAACTATTTCTGTAATTATAGAACTTTCCCCCATCCTATCAAAGGTCCACTTCCACCCCAGGTTACTTGTGATAAAAAAAAAAAACCTGTTAAAAAAGGGAAAAAAGGAAAACCAGACTCAAGAAGCCCATAGTTTAAACACTAAGAAAATTAAGTAAGTGGATTGCAGTGTGAAGTATTTAATGCTCAGGTCCCATTGCACAAGGTTATGGTTTCTGTAGTCATTATCTAGAACAAGAAAGCAAATGGAAAAAGAGGGTATATGCCAACACTCTTTCACGGTGATGTGCATTAGTATGCCTGTGTCAGCTGATGATGGATGGCAATATATTTGAAGAGGAAAACCTCATGTTCATAGGTCTTTCCAAGGATATAGGAAGCATAAAAGGAAGAAATGTTGAATAAATATTGAAATGAGTAAGGGTGTGACCTAAACTAAGTATGCCTTCAGAACCAGAAAAACTGCCTAGTTTTATATCAAATAAAGTACCTGCCATTTAGATAAAATAAGTGACCATTCACAAAGACAAACATTATTGTCAATATCAAAATATTACAGGGACACAACTTAATTGAATAATTTTAAATAACTGTTTAGAATCTCTGTTGCATTTCACATTGCCTATATTTTATTTTTAATTGTTTACTCAAAAATGTAGGTTTTGGCAGGTAAATAAAGCAAAATGGTGTTCTGCAGACCTCTATAAATCCAGGGATCCTAGTTCTCTCTGATTTAAAAAAATCCCCAACTTTCAATTAAAAAAGTCACCCCAAATCCACATCTTCCCATGATTAAAATGAAACGTCACTAATAAATATTTCATTTTTCCCTATATGTTTCATTTTAATCATGGAATAATGTATATTTGGAGTTACTCTCTTTTAACTGAAAATTGGGGATTTTTTTTTTAAATCGGAGAAAACCAGGATCCCTGGAGATCACACTTGTATGTGACCACAAAGCAAAGATTTTTTCTATTTGCAGAGTTTTCTTAAGACAACAAAAGGATATATCCCTGAAGGAAAATGAGATGTAAAGACCTGAAAAAGAACTCATGAGATATGTGGAAAAATTATATCCTTGCATGGGATATGGAGAAGGCAACTTACAGTAACTTGAGTGACTGTGTTCCTGAAAATCAAGTGTCCCTGTTTACATGGCTGACTTTGGCAACCCTTTAGGTTTTATACCATTGTCTTGTTAGTAGCACCTAAGAGTATGTACAGGCATTTGCCAGCCCCAGTTTAGGTTTAGGCAGCTTACATTAAGCTGCCTAAAACTAAGACAGGACAGGCATGTGCAGATGTTCACTGTCTACTGTCCTGAGCAGTGTAGGCAGTCTGAGGTAAGTAACTGGGGGAAGGGTGGCATAGAGGGCCCGGGGTAGGGGTACAGTTGGAGGGAGGAAAATAGCCCTGTCAGGGTTGGGGATGGTAGAAACAACACAGTCTTAGGGCTGTGGAGAGTGGCTAGGCTTTCCCAACCTTGGGGATGTGCTATCCGGAGGTGAACTAATTTAGATGCACACCATCTTGTGGGTGATTTAAGCCCCATGAGTGCTTGCACAACCAGGCATTTAGATTGGTCATGGTTAGGTCGATCTAAATATAATGCTTGTACATACCCTAAGTGATCTTATTCCCTTTGAAATTTAAGCCTGGAAAAAAGAAATCAACTATATCATTTCAGAATGCCAAAAAATCTAAAATTTTCACCAAATAAATGGTACACAGAAAATAGTTGCTTAACTCTTGCTCTAGCAACATATTTAGATTTAAAAAAACCTCAAAGGCCACTAAGAGCACTAGATCTTTCCTTACTTATACTATAAACAAATATAGATTTGTTTTATATAGAAATATAGATTTATACACACTTTTTCATACACTGAAAACAATTGCTACCTTAAAGGTGACTAAGAGAAACTGAGCCTCAAACCTTCTGTTTATAAATGCAATAAAAGGTTACATGGAAAAATTGTAAGCTATGACCCTTACAGTTTATCTTGATAATTACTGCAGCTGATCAGCAGTCACTGGCTGAGTGACCACATCTAAAGAGATTTTTGAATGTCTTCTTTCACCAATTTTTGTCCTTCTCCTCTTTCTGGGAACAGTAATAGGGGAGGTGACTAAAAGAAAAACTTGGGAAAAACATCAAGATCATAGCTTGAAATAACAGTTTAAAATGAGAGGAAGGAAGGGAGGGTAACAAATCTGCCAACAAAATTATGGGAGTCATTGCAAAGTTTCAAGAATTCCACCACCCAAGTACTGTACACTTACCTAGGATAGTGAAACTATGGTATTCACCATCTCTCCATGGGACATGCTAACAGTACCAAGTCACAGGACCTACTGATTGCAGTGCAGAGAACTCATTCTTACCAAATTCAAGAAGGACCCACTTAAATAATATGGATTTTTTGCAACCTTACTGATAAATTCTAACCTACTCCACAGCAGAATGATTTGGGAATCAGATAAAAACACCTCATTACTATTACTTAATTTGTTCCTTCACCATTTCAATTCCTTCCTTTTATGAAGATATCCAGTGTCATATACTCACACTTCCTAGTTCCATCCTTTGATGGTAAACCAAGTGACTTGGATCATGGTATTTATTACATATTTAATGCATGACATTTAGTCTGTACAAGTCCTCTATATTTGCCAATATTCCATACCCAGTACCAGGATTCCCTACTTTTGCACATTTAACCTGGAGACAACAGCCCAGTGCTATTACGAATGATCACTTCTTAGGCTCCTAGAAAACTTATGGCATCTTTCAGGAACTAGCATAGTTTCCTTTCTAGCTGATGTGCAGAATTGTATTATACTGATATGATTTCAAGGGCACTGGATATGGAAGAAAAAAAAAGGGAGATTTGCATATTGCTTAAGGACTCAGAAAACCAAAATGATAGTATGAAACTTCCAAAGTGTGCGGGCCGGGCGCGAGCCGGGCCCTTTTTTGTGCTGCACGCGGGTTGGAGAGAGGGGCGCGACAAGCTAGAATTAGGCACAGACTCGTAGTGGTAGTTTTAAAGATTGTTTACTTACACCGAAGATGGTCGCAGTGCAGGCTGGAAAACTTGCTTGAGTTGCGGTTACAGACAAAGACAACACGGACGGTCACGTGGAGTTTGCTAGGCTCCACGGAAACAGAGCTCCGATGCTCTGGGTGAGCGCGCCACCAAAATCGGGCTCGTAGATACGTCTTATAATTTTTATCGCTCGAAGACGGGAAGAGGTGGGCGATGGATCAGGTCGCCAAGCTCCTCTGAATCTCACACAGGGGTCTTTACTTCCCTGCCGTGTACCCAGAGTCCCCACGAGATGGATGTGGAGTCCTCTTTGGCTTGGGCGGAAACTGCTCAAGCCTCTTATACGGCTAACAGGCCAATCGTTAGCCGCCACGTGGGAATAATTTAGAACTAGCCAATAGTGGGACACAAATTTGCATGCAGGTGGCGGGAACTCTTTTGCACCATGCATTTCTCTTGCAACTTGAGCAATGCACCCTGCAAAAGAAGCTGCAAATAGGTGGGAAACTCGTCCTTGCACCGGAGTTTTCCTCCACAGCAGAAAACTCCACCGTGCAATGAAGTTGCAACCTGGCGGGGATAATTCTGGTGCCGAAGCACACACAAAATCATACCTTTGGGTTATGACACAAAGGAGGCCTAGCTTTTAATAAAACAAAGCTTTGGGCCACTGCCCTCTCCTTGTGTGGTTCTCTCTCTCTCCCCTTCCCCTCTGCTCTCCCTCACACCCCCCAACCCCTTCCATCCTGCTGCCCCTATAAGGTACTAAATTTTTGCCAAGTTTCACTCTCATTGTTAGAAAAAAATATGTATGTACAGGCTGAGAAGCAACCACATTTGCTCTGCTGTATCTTAAAACAGCAGTCCAACCAGAAAAATAATTGGCTAGATCAGTTTCCTTTTGCACAAAGCTGGCATTTTTCTTTTGGCATTCTCAACTGCATTAACGCCTCTCTCAATTAGGCCGCAAATGGGGAAGGAAAATGTGCGCATACTACAGGTTTTCCACAGTATTGTCTCCACTCAGTTTCCACAGAATTTTTCCTCCTTTTTAATTTAATGCCTCTTGCCAACTAGCTGGAATGTTTTCTACTTGCCCAATGCCCGAGTTCATTGTGTTCCCTGAAAAATCCAACTTATATTCAGCAACATATGATAGTGACATTATCGTTTGATTCTTTATATATAAACATCTAAATGAAAGCAGACTATATATCCATATTCTTCTGAATCACCAATTAGTATAGCATCCAAGTGCCTCACCTATATTATATTAATTTATCCTTAGAACATCCTGGTGAGGTAGCAAAATATCACTATTTGGCAGATGCAAAATTGCAGAGAGCCAGAAAGTAACTGAAGTGGGCTTTTCAAAAGAAGTTGAATGCCAAAAAAATGCCAGAAAATTTCCATATGTGTTGGGTACTTGAATCCCTTAGTCTCCTTTGAAGATCCTAGGAGATTTGTGGCAGAGCT
Source organism: Alligator sinensis (assembly GCF_000455745.1). Taxonomy (NCBI): domain Eukaryota; kingdom Metazoa; phylum Chordata; order Crocodylia; family Alligatoridae; genus Alligator; species Alligator sinensis. Next base: position 2,870,322 of record NW_005841937.1, on the reverse strand, counting down.
GGGAATAATTAAAAGAGTGAAGTTCTGTAATCATCGTCAGAATAAAAGTGGTAGGGGGGCAAAGACTGTTTAATAGTTTCAACACTAAACTTGATGGAAGGGATAGTACAATACATTATATCAATGAATCAGCACAGGACACCAAATCAAGTATTTACCAGTACTTACGTATTTTACTATCTCCATGTTAGGTTGAAAGGTAATTTTATCTCTTAACAGGAGGGGTTATTTGGTACACCCATGTTCCATGACTTCTGCTGGATGCTTATAAGGGGCACAAAGGATTATTTTCCCTTCATTTGTTTAATTTTAATTCCTTCAAAGGTTTTGCACACTTTTTCTGAAGCATTAAGCATTGGCCACAGCAAGAGATGGGAGTTTACAGTTGGGTGCACTGGCCCTTCTGAAGTACTTGGAAATCTTTCATGTACCATGAAAGATGTCATGGTTTACACCTTTCATGTATCATGAAAGGTGTCATGGTTTACACAGGATCAAGGCAAAAGCCAGATTTGGTATCAGGAAGATGTCCTCCTTCCACCCCCTAAATCAGACTAAAAAAGACTGTGGTATTTTTTTGTCTTCTCCTGTATGTACAGTCCCCATACTAGAATGATCTCAACATATATTAATAACGTCTCTGCCATAACAGTAACATGGTAATGACAGTAACTGTTTTTACCTGTGGTAGATTATAGGTTGTTTGGGATTTTGTTTTGTGGCTGTGGTGTGCAAGAGAGGCTGGGGCTTTGGATATATAGTGGCATCCAAATACAGGGGACTGAGTGGACTTGATGGCTTAGGAGGCCATCTCCAGTCTCATGTCCCTAACAAAACTGAAAATCTCAATTCTGAGTTCTTCCTGGTGATGAAATGCTTCAACCACACATTTTTTTGGAAAAGAAGATGCCCAGATACACAAGTACTGTGTAAAGGAGTAAAGAACCATCACTTAGAAGGCAGTCAGAGTTTTGAAAGCAACCTTTTATTTAAAGCCAGTATTTTAAGGCTTGACTAATTTCGCCATTTTATGAAGTAGGGCAATACAGTCTTCTGCAAACCCATAATCACTTAAAATTGCAAAGTTCAGAAAGTACTCTGTCCTTTAGAATAAATCTTCAAAGTACAGGATCCCAAATGTGCATTTAAATTGGACTGAATAAAATGTCCATTGTATGTTCAATACTAATTGATTATTGAAACATATTTGTTGAAAGCTATGTCTAGGTGTAACATTTATTACCCAAGTTTACTCCTGAATCAATGTTCTAGCAAAGCTTTTAATAAAGCAAGTTTATACAAATTTCAAATTCCTGAGAACACATGCATTTTAGGAGCAAAATTATATTTGGGAATCACAATTTACAGGTTTTTATTTAGCAATGTGCTCTGTAGGGGTTAATTTAACCCGTTTCCCACAGAGATTCGGTCCTGTTGCTTAGCGTTAATGTATATGTTGTTTGACCTTCCAACCACAGACGCAAATGCTTAACTAACTTTAGTAGCCCCATTCACTTCTATAAGACTGCTAATAAGCATGATCAAGGTTTACAGAGTATGGCCATTGTGATTTGTTTGGGGTTTTTTGGTTCAGTGCAGTGAGATTCTAAGTAAACTTAAAATACATGAGTACCCGATACTTTTCTGAGGAAAATCCATGTAGTCCCAATAGTTTCAACACAGCTACCTCATTTTAAACAATTTCTGGGCCTGGCCAGTATTGGGCTTGGCCAAGATATGTATAATGGGCATCAGAAATACTACCATTATAGCTGTAAAAAGACAGAGTAATGTACACCTTAAGAGACTAATTAAGAGATGCATAAGCTTTCATAAGCAACAGGCTAAAATGGCTAACTACCTCATTCTAATACAGGTTTGTCCAACATACAGCCTGTGGGCTGCCATGCAGCCTGCCATGCAGCCTGCCAAGCCATTTTATGTGGCCCGAGGCGGTGGCACCACCACCACCGTGGAGAGCAAAGCCGCAAGGCGGGCCGGGCCGGCCCACGGGGCCCAGCCCGCAGGGAGGGGCTTACCCCTGTGGGGCCAGGCTCGCAGGTGAGCGGGCCCCGCCCGCCGCTGCCCTGAGGAGAGACAGCAGTGATAGACTGCAAGGGTGGGAAGAAGCTGTCAGTGAAAAATGAATAAGTAGGAGACAGGAAAAGAGCAAAGAGGGACACAGAAAGAGTGACAGGAAGTCATGGAAAAGAAAATAGGTTGAAATTAGAAAAAAACAAAACAGGGAAGAGAGGAGGAGGAAAGCAGGGGGAAAAAGGCCTAAGGGAAACAGGACAGTGATAATAGTACAAGGTGAGAGAGTCTCTCAAACAAAAAGGAAAAGGAGGAAATCAGGAAGACAAAAGGCAGAACAAATAGGGAGGAGGGGAGGAAAGGTTGGGAAAAAAGAAGAACATAAGAGGTGGGGTCAGGCAGGTGCCTGGTGATGAATCAGATGTCAGGCAGGTTGTAACGTGTCATAAATCCAATATCTATGTTAAGTCCATGAAATACTGAGTCTGTGAAAATAAAAATAAGCATCTTTGTCTGTATAGGTTTTATTTTTTTTTATTTATTCAAAACATACCACCAGGATGGGAAAAGAGGATGCAAATACGGGAACCAATCTCCCCACACCATGACTGCATTACAGGCGGTGATGCCAGCTGTGCTCTGCAAAGCCTAAAAGGGAAGCCTTGCACTGGGGGGACGGGAAACCCCCACGAGACCCCACATAGCTGCGGCAGAGTCCCAGGCAGGGGTGGGGGGGGAGCGGGTAAACCCCGAAGGGCAGCGGGAATTCACCTGCAGCCTCCCCGCCCCAGCCCCAGCACTACAGGGAGAGCTGACACACTGAGCTAGGGGGGTCATCCCAGAGAACCTCAAAAGTCTCACCCAGGGGCCCGTGCATACTGAGGAGTGGGTAAAACAACCCCCGCCACACCCTACAGCACACAGAACTCATACTGAGTGAGGGGAGGAACCCTCCATAAGACCTCCCAGAAGCCCCCCAGACCCTGGTCAGCATGTGGATTGCAGTTTGGGCACTGCCCCCCATATCTACTCCAGCGGTGTGGCCCGTGTCACTGCCACTCTCCCAACACCAGAGCTGGGGCTGCAGCTGGTACCCCTGCCAGTCCTGGAGACTCCCAGCAACCTCCATAGGTGGTTTTCTTGCTGCTTTCCACCTGACTACCTCTTATGGGTTTCCTGCCCCCCCCCCCTACCATTTTTACTGGGGGGGGGGGTGGTTGGGGGTGGAGGATTTCAATTAAACAAGTTTGGGGTGGGGGAAACTCTTGGAACACTCTTCCCTGCCTAGAAATTGCAACTGAGAAGGTGACAAGTTAGAAGACACTTGAGTGATTTCTATTCCTCCCCCC
>NW_005841937.1:2858021-2866908 GCF_000455745.1 Alligator sinensis | reverse complement strand
CCCGAGTGAGGCTGTTCAGTTTCGGTCGCCGGCCCACCAGGTAATAAAAAGTTCATGATCCAGCCCCACATTCAAAAAGGTTGGACACCCCTGCTCTAATACTTCAAGCTGACTATAAAACTTAAACAGAAAAACTAAGCAAAAGAATACATATGCTGATCTAATGAAATAATTTTACAACCTGTCTGAAGATCAACAAGGGAAAGGGATTTCAAGGGCAAAGTAGTTGAAGCAACAGCTATCTGGGTTCCCATGTTATCTGAAACTTTAAAAAAAATTAAAGCTTCACATATTTTTCATACGTAGCTTTAGATTAGATGTCACATTTCAGAGTTAAACTGAGCCAGGACTAGAGTTTGGGCAGGTGAATCATACCACTGAATTTCCAAATTATACTAAGACTAACAATTACAGAAATCCCTCACAACTAACCAGTCACAGGAGATTCCTCCACAGTGGATTATCTGAATCATATCCAAAGACAGGCCTCTTCTCAATTTACAATTTAGCCAGCATGCAGACTGCAGGGCAAATTCAGAGCACAGGAGGATGAGCAAAAGCAAGAAGGAACAGCTGTTCAACCATGCAGTCTGTCCCAGAAAAGCCAAAAGAGCTTCATATTTATGAGCTCATCACTAGATGCCAATCCAATACTGCCAGCCAAGGAGGGATTCTGTTTACAACTTTCTAGTCAATGAGACTGCTTCCTCTCCATCTCACCAGGTGCAAACTGTAGGTCAGGAGTTAGAAGGAGGTTCTTCAACCATGAAAGAAGTAAGGTTTTGGGACAACCTTCTCATAGATGTAGTGAAGGCAAGAAATATAACAAATCATATGCTTGCATGCTTGAGATTAGCAGGGGACATGATTTGATAATCCAGAATATAAAAAAGGCAAGGACCTCCCATGTTCTTGTTGTGTGAATTCTTTACATATTTCCAAACAGTGCATTTTGGTGCATTACTTCTTTCCCATGATTCACTTCCTTCTTTTGCCATATTTGTTTATACCATCTCTGACTCATTTGATTTTGTTTTGTACCACAAGATCGTTTTTCATGAATAGGGTGGAGGACATATCAGGATTACTCTGTCTTTAACAAGTGACGGTCTTCCAAGACATGAATGGATTGCCAAAAATGTAGGTACTCTGTTCCCAGAGTCATTTTTAGTATATCTCCTTTCCCAAACAGATGATTTTGTCTTGATCTCTCAGCATAAATAAACAACCTCCTATCTTTAGAAGATCAGACAAAGATGAAAAGTAAGTTCTGTTTTGGACAAATGTATATTAATAGCATTTTTCAGCATTCCTCATAAATGATCTGGATGTGAGGGTGAAAAGCACACTGGCGAAGTTTGCCAATAACACTAAGCTGTGGGGAAGTGCAGTCACGCACTGGGGTAGGCCGACAATCCAGGAGGACCTAGATAGATTAGTTAGATGGGTGGACCAAAACCAGATGCTACTCAACACTGAGAAGTGTAAAGTGCTTCATCTGGGGAGGAAAAATCCACAACAAACTTACAGGCTCAGTGGGGCTATGCTTTCTAGCACCACATCTGAAAGGGGCCTGGGGGGTCATAATTAACCATAAAATGAATATGAGCCACCAGTGTGATGCTACAGTTAGCAGAGCAAACAATACATTGACATGCATCAGCTGATGCATCTCAAACAAAACTGAGGAAGTTAATCTCCTACTCTACTCACGACTGGTAAGGCTGCAGCTGGAGTACTGCATCCAGTTCTGGGCACCACACTTCAAAAAGGATGTGGAGAAGCTTGAGAGAGTCCAGAGAAGGGTCACTCATATGATTAGAGGCCTGAGGAGCAAGCCATATGAGGAAAGGCTGACAGATATGGGACTGTTCAGCCTAGAAAAGAGTAGACTTTGTGGGGATTTGGTGGCAGCTTACAAATATATCAAGGGTGAGCATCAGGGGCTAGGCAAACAACTGTTCACCAAAGTGCGCCAGGGGAAAACCAGGAGCAATGATCATAAACTACTAGAAGAAGGTTTCAAACTGGAAAAAAGGAACAACTTCTTCATGGTGCTTGTGACCAGACTCTGGAATAGATTCCCAGTGGGGGTGGTGAAGGTATTTATCCTGGAAATCTTCAAAAGGAGACTGGACACACACCTTGCTGGGGTTATTTGAACCCAGCAGTCTTTCCTGCTGCATCTGATGATCTCACAAGGTCTCTTCCAGCCCTAACCTTCTATAAATATTTATTATAGGCTGGGATACTTAAAATACATGAGACAGGATACTTTTCTGAGGAAAATCCATGTAGTCCCACTGGTTTCAACATGGTTACTCCATTTTAAACAATTTCTGGGCCTGGCCAGTATTGGTCTTTGCCAAGATACGTATAATGGGCATCAGAGACATAATGAACATATATATAGACGTATAATGGACATCCAGAGCCCTAAAGCTGGATAGAGAACTAATCTGCCTTTCAAACTTTCCTAAAAAAATATTTATTCCCCAGAAAATCTAATCTGAACCTGAAAGTCACTCTCAACTCACTCAAGAAAAGCCAATTGTCCAGTAGTTAGGGTACTTATCTGTGATGGGGTTGGGCAGGAAGAACCGGGATCTGAGGATTGTAAAGGAACAGACTCAAAGTGGATAGTAGGGTTACTTGACAAAAAATGCTCAGGCAACTATTAGTCTCCTCACAGCCATGCCCACTTCAACCAATCCCATTTGCAGAGCATGGGAAATCTGACAATACAACCCTCCTACTCTGACAACAGAAGATATTTCCTTAAAGATCTTAATGAAGTGTTCAGCTCCCCGATTCATCTTTTGCATCACGGAAGAAGGCTTGCATGGAACTTCTTGCTCTTTATGAGCATAACATTTAAGTATAACAAAAGAGTGGTGTTAAATATCTATCTTTAACTATACATACTACTGATATGAATGCATTATACTTGCTATAGTAAGAAATGGCTTCTTTATATTTATCGATGATGTCTTCAGGGCTAAGGCAGTTCTTGGCATGACCTATTTCAGCACTGGTATCAGCATTTGTCATTTGAAGTAATGCCCAATGTATAAGCAGAGACGACAACATGAAAGGCCATTCTCCAGTAGATGGTCATTTTGTAAAGATTTATAGTACATTTTTACTTTCTTTTTTAAGATCTTCAGAACTAAGTAGCCAAAATGTTAATTATAATCTGAAACAAGTTTTAAAGTGGAGAAAACAATTAAATTGAGTTTATATTAGGCAGTCGCTTACGTTAAAAGGAAATCATTCTGCTCTTAGCAACTTCAGAAACTTGTCAATTTACCTTTTATGTGTATGCTGATATTTTTCTCTGGAATGGTTTATTATTGAGGGTAAATGTTTGTAAAATAGAGCTCTCTCCATAGTAACATAGTATGGCCCTTTGTTTATTTATGCTGAAAGTTCAAGACAAAATCGTCTGTTTGGGAAGGGAGACATACTAAAAATGACTCTGGGAACAGAATACCTACATTTTTGGCAATCCATTCATGTCTTGGAAGACCGTCACTTGTTAAAGACAGAGTAATCCTGACACGTCCTCCACCCTATTCATGAAAAACGATCTTGTGGTACAAAACAAAATCAAATGAGTCAGAGATGGTACAAACAAACATGGCAAAAGAAGGAAGTGAATCATGGGAAAGAAGTAATGCACCAAAATGCACTGTTTGGAAATATGTAAAGAATTCACACAACAAGAACATGGGAGGTCCTTGCCTTTTTTATATTCTGGATTATCAAATCATGTCCCCTGCTAATCTCAAGCACGCAAGCATATGTTTTTTTTATTTTTCTTGCCTCCACTACTTCCATGAGAAGGTTGTCCCAAAACCTTACTTCTTTCATGGTTGAAAAACCTCATTCTAATTCCCAACCTACAGTTTGTTATCAAAATGTCAAAATTATACTTTAAGTTAAAGTGGGATTGATAAGGTTGCTTCAGAGAAAACCAGAACAAGTTAGTGAAGTCAATTCTATGAAGAGCTCAGGGACTTCAGTGTAGACATAAAGTAAATTCTATCTGGAATTTTCCTCCCAACTAAGGGGTGTGGGGGGGGGGGGCAGTCTCATAAACAAGGATTACAGAATAACTGAATGTATAACTATCTCAAAAACTGTTTTAGGAACAACAGAGCTGAGAAGCAATTTGAGGAATCGTTAAACAAAGGAAGCTAAATCTTGGAGATAACATGAATTTACATTTTTTTGAACATCAGTGATCAGAACCACACATGATATTCTAAAGTTAATTTATGATTACTTGGTTACTTTCTAGGAGAAGCTCTTCTATATTGTCCTCACTATTCATCAGCACAAAGTTTTTTAAAAATCACCTCTTGTTGGGCTTTTCTTGATGAAAAGAAGAAAGTTTAAAGCTTGGCTTTGAAATTAATCCCACTTTGTTTTGTGGTGGTGCAGAAAGCCTGAGGGATAGCACTGCCCCTTCAATAACTGAAATTCCACAATGCTTTTTTATTCAAAGCCCTTTAACTGTGGCTTACACATCCAGAGGTCAGCCCAAACATACTGGGGCCTTATGGCCAGAACACTTTTAATTTCATCAGTTTCAAACTCGAAGAGCAGAAACTGGAACACTGTATGAAGTGAGTGCATTCCATGTTTAAATTTTGCAGTATGTTTCTCAAAATATTTAAACAAGTAGGGAAATAAATCTCTGAAGTGGAAAGCTAATAAACATTAACATATGCGTTTTGCTCATCTCTGAATATGATGGTAGTTTAGTTATTCTATTATTTATGCAGTGAGACAAAGATCATGAAAGAATATCACTGAGAACTATTTGGCTGTCTGCTAGGTTTCTTTACTTCTGGTTGTTTAACATTTATTTTTAAAGTTATAACAAATGGTTCCTTTCTGTTTGATAAAAAGTAGGATGACAGATGGCGAGAAGGGGGGGACAGGGGGGGAGAAGGAAGAGGGTGAACAATTGAACAAACCTGATCATAGCAAAATGCAGAGTGAGTAAAGCAATATCCCACTGCATAACTAATGGAATAACTAAACAGTCACCATATTCGGAGATGAGCAAAATGCACGAGATAGATAGCTAGATAGATAGCTAGATAGATCTATCTATATCTATTGAGAGAGAGAGAGAGAAAGAAAGAAAATATATTTTGCTATATTCCTGTTGCTAACACCAACACTTTTAAAGGCTTATTCTCAACAAAACAAACCCAAGAGGTTTCACAGAGATCTGCCAAACAGAACTTCACATGACTGAAAAGACTACAATAGTACAAAGGATCAGACAACTGGAGTACAACATGGGTACCAGCACCATCAATTTCCTTTACCAGAGAAAAACAAGGCAAGAGCAAAGGAAGAACATCAACTTCGTAAAAATTTAACATATAAGGTCATAATCTAATCCACACCGCATCTTTGAAAAATTATTCATTCAAAAAGATGGCGGGATCCTCCTTCTCAATGCTTTTTTGTGACTTGGCCTTAAGAGTAAGCAACAGCGCATTACAAAATAGGTGCCCCCCTGAAAATCCATTAGGGTGCTTATTTTTTGTTTGATTTTGGGGGGGGTTAGGCCCCATCTATATACAGTACCCAGTTGTGCAGACATTCCCTTCCCTGACCCCAAATTACTTACACAGAAGGCTCCCCACATGGCTCCTGGAATTGGTTAATGCCTGTACATGCTACACCCAGAAGCAGCAAACTGCTGCACATGACTACTCTCAGTCTAGATGTAGGCAACTTAAAGTAAGCAGCCTACACCTAGACCAGGTGTGGCAAATTGCTGCTTGCATCATAAGGATTCCTACTTGAAATCTCTGGGTTGATCTTGTGAATCACATCTAGGTGCATGTATCCCAAAAAGTGCTAACAATGTGCAGCACACTTCCGTACCCTCTTTAAGAATCACTGCTCTACAATGATGTTAGAGAGCATCAAAAACCATGGAAAGAAAGAGAAGAACTACAGGACAAAGTAGACGTGCAAACAAATGCGTTTAAAATGACTAGAGGCATGAGGTTCTGAAACTGCCTTCCAGTGTGGTGGTGGCAAACAATCTAACATTAAGATGGACCTCAGTAAATGTATTAAGGGTATTATATAAGGCGATCACTTGTGACAGCAGGGTATTGCAGTGCATGACCTCAGAGATCTCTCTAGGTCCGTGTTCTTAATTTTTCAGTTCTCCAAAATACAGCCTAAAGCAACTATGCTTTATTCTAACATGACAAAGTATCTGAATTTTCTCCATTAATTAGGATTTTTTTTAAATTTCGTTCAATATAAGCTGTTAATTTCCCATTGTAGATTTAAAAAAAAGAAAGGTTTGGCATTCTAGAAAGGTCACCAATATGTGTGGAAAACCCTTTCACAAGAGAAATATCATTTTTGATAACATTATGCTTATGGCCAGATTCCACATTGTCCCTCAGTAGGAACAAGTTTCTTTACTATTTCATTTAACCCCCACTTGCTAACTATTGTATGAGAGGATCAGTGATGGCCAGTTGTGTGGATGAGATGCAAACCCAATATATAATTAAAAAAATCTCAGTAAAAATATGCAGATTGTTGGGGTGTGTTTGTGAAATATAGAAATATAAATATAAAACTAACAATCTGCATATTTTACTGAGGTTTTTTTTTTATTGTGCGGCCGCCACCTTCATAGGGATGACCTACTCAACTAACACCCCACACCATGCTGCACCCCCCACAGCCCACCACCTCCCCAGTCTGATCCCTGCTGGCCCTGCTTTCCCTGTCCTGGCACTGACCCCAACACATTGCTTCTCCCTCTCTGAGTCTACAGCTGCACTGCCCCCCGTCCTTGTACCTTTGATAGACTTCATAGATTTCATAGACATTAGGGCTGGAAGGGACCTCAGAAGATCATCAAGTCCAGCCCCCTGCCCAAAGGGCAGGAAGTCAGCTGGGGTCATAGGATCCCAGCAAGATAAGCATCCAGTTTGCTCTTGAAGGTGTTCAATGCAGGCGCTTGAACCACCTCCGGTGGCAGGCTGTTCTAGACCTTGGGGGCTCAGACAGTAAAGAAATTCTTCCTTATGTCCAGCCTGAAACGGTCTTGCAGTAGTTTATGACCATTCGACCTCGTCATCCCTTGGGGCGCTCTGGTGAACAAACGTTCCCCCAGATACTGGTGGTCACCCCTGATAAACTTGTAGGTGGCCATCAGATCACCCCTGAGCCTGCGCTTTTTCAGGCTAAAAAGCCCCAGGGCTCTCAGCCTGTCATCGTAGGGTCTGCTTCCCTGACCTCTGATCATGCACGTGGCTCTTCTCTGGACTCTCTCAAGCTTCTCCACATCCTTTTTGAACCGTGGAGCCCAAAACTGGACGCAGTACTCCAGTGACTGTTTGATACCAGTGACTGTTAGAGGCAATGGGCAGGTGTAGGGATCCAATGGCAGCACATGGCTAGAGGCAGAGGAAGGGTCTAGCAGGCTCCAGTGAGTGCAAAGCCTGGACAAAAAGAGTTCCATGCACTCTTGCTCAGGCAGCACGTGGCATTCGTATACTCCATCCGTCTATCAATGCTGCTCCAGCTTAAGGAGGGCAAAAAGTTTGTATGGATTTTTATGGACAGGCCTTTTTAGGTGTTTTTTCTAGGGACTGTCTACACATTTGAAGACAGCTGGCAACCCTTATGTGGATAATTATTCCAAAATTAAGTTTGCATAAACTGAGGCTGCTAAAATAGCTTGAAAACTTTATCAGGACAGCCTCAGGCATTTTTTTTCTGCCATACTTTCTTTTTCCTAGTACTCTAAATAAACTAAAGATTGACCCCACTTGAAACAAGTGGTACAAGGATATGCCAACAGAAAAGATGACTGAAAGTTAAAAGGAAAGGGAAGAGAGCTAACAATGCCTCTTTTCACAAAAAGAATCTGAAGTGGTATTATGGTAGTGGGTAGCATTCTAATATGATCTATTCTAGTTTGTCTACTATTAAAAGGAGCACAAAAAATTATCTTTTCTTCTATAGCCTGAATTACTCATAAGTAATGAAAGGCTGTGCCCTTTAATAACCTGAGTGGCCATTTTGAATTCAATACTGTGAATCATTTAAGTGCCCTAGGATCAAGCAAGAAGTCATACCAGCCTCAAAAAAACTCTGGGCAATTTGACATTTATTTCCGATGTGGCACCAGGTGCTTTTAATTAGCAAGCCACGCTAATTTAAGGTAAGTGTGCATCACATGTATCAGTGGCACAGCACACCGCCTCACTGAGAAAATGGCAACAATGCGCTTTGTACTAAAGCACATCAAAAGTGTTTTAGTTAAAAGCACACAGCTGCCATTTTCTCAGCATGGAGGTGTGCTGCACCACTGATGCACGTGATGCATGAGGATGTCAGAGTGCATCAATTCATGTGCTCCTGCGGACTAGATTAAGCGAGTCTGCTCGAATGTGCTGGATTTCCAGGGTGTCGGAGCAGGCTCCCCACAGGCATGTAAGTGCCCTCTGTCACTATGGTCATGCTGCACAGTGCCCCAGTCATCTACATTCATTCTCATGACCAAACCTAATAAAAATGAGAACAAATCATGCTTGTTCATTTAGCAAACATTTTCACAACATAAAAACTCTTTTTCCACAACTGAAGTTCAATAAGTTATTTTTAATGGGTTCTTTTCCCACCTCAACTTGCTCCTTTTTTACTGTAATTGTAACTACATATACTATTCCATGCTTAAATTTAAAAATAGCAAGCATGGTTTTTAGATTAGATACCCCATAATTATCAATGTTGAGCCAACTCCTGTCCTGATTTAAGCCCCATGATACCCCCAATGGAATGAAAAGGCATTGAGTCCCTTTATAATAGCTCCAAGATATAC
>NW_005841937.1:2855734-2858011 GCF_000455745.1 Alligator sinensis | reverse complement strand
GAGATTGAAAACATACTATGCTATAAGTGAGAAAAGGCTTGCCTGGCACATCACCAGAATACACTACCATTTACTATTATTCTCCCATTAACTTACATGTTTCCTTCAGAGATATTTGTTCCCACCCATTGAACACTGCTCTCTGATACTCAGTTTTCTACTCTACTGTTCTGCAACTTTCATTTGATCTGAAAAGAGATGAGGTGAAACATTTGCTACTAAAAGATTTCACTTAAAGTAAAATCATGTGTTTCCCCCCGTTGCTCATATTCATGTATGGTGCATTAAAATTGAGTCCCATAAGTCTTCATTATTCAGGCATTTAATCATATGGAAAATGTGGTAATTTAATTAAAACAAGCAACATAGGTTAGATGTCCCAAGGGATACAGACTGAGGGAAAATGATCTAATCCATCGGGTTTCCATTTTGAAAGTGTATTAATATTAGACCACAAGACCACAGCATAAAAATGCTACTCATTTGCAAAGCAGTAATCTGATGCTGAAACAATTTCAGCTTAGGAAGCCAAAACGTATATGGCTCTGTCTCGATGTCTGCAGCAAATGTTTGTCAGAACATAATATGACCTAGTAAAGATCTTTTATAGTAAAGACTGATTTTTCCTACTAGAGGCAGACAGAGTAGTACATGTTATTAGTGCAGATATCACTTTTGAGAGTGGCACTTGTCAGTGAAGTGCAGTGCATAACAGAGAACACTTGCAAAATCTCAGTCCTCCTTATTTTAGTTTATTAAAAGTACAATTCCTTCCTAAAATGTTATGATCCCCCTCATTTAAGATTATTTGTAAATACTGTATTCTGTGGGGGGCAACAAGATGCACTCAGTAGGTTCTCCATTCCCCCCTGTCTTACCCACACACAATCAGGGTTCCACCCACTTACCCAGCCTTCAGCTTTTACATTTTCTCAGAATGGCTGCTTTTAGTCTGATTGCATGGGCTTTTCCTGGTCACAAAACCCCAAAACCACAGTTCTAATTCTAAAACCAGAAACACATCCTTTATAAATAGAAATGAAATACATGCATGTGCAGGGGAAAATTCATTACATATTAATGTCCTATAATGTTCAAAAGATTCACATGAGGGGCCAGGCATCCACATAGGAGTTTCTTTGTATCAGTTAACACATTTGAGATGCATTTGAAAATTTTCAGCATGGTACACTCATAGCACCTGTGAAATTCAGCACACTGTCTAAACCCTTTATGGAATTTATATAACTGTGTTGCCCCACATAATTCCAATCACCTTAAAAATTTAAGGTCTTGGTGCTACATTTACTGTATATTCAAAACTCTCCCTTCAAACAGTCAAAACTATGGTGCCATAAGAAATGCAGAGTTCAGCTAAATGAGAACTGCATTTTTCTAAACAAGATATGGAGTCAGGAAAAAGTATGAGAGATTCTCAGCTGATGTATATCAGCATAGTTTCACTACTTTTCCCAGAGCCTACATGTGGTGTTGATATGTTTTACAATATGCCATATATAGAAGTATTTAACTTTACACACATTTTATTTAAACCTTATAATTTATATTTTCATTCCTTAGATTTCTTTGCTGAATCTAATATTCAAAAGTCTTAAACGCTGCCTATCTTGTCAGTTTCCCAACTTCATCTCTAATCAAAATATTAATATTTACCAGTCTCCCTAGTCTCGTTGCAATGGTCTGAAAACTAAAATTCCACACTTGCGGAAAACCACTATTAAAAATTCATAAAACATTATGCAATTCTAAACTTTGCAAACCAAAGCATATTTTGAGCTTCAGCGATGGCTTCACCAGTCAGAGTCCAATATGCATCTTGATATTTTATGAGAGAAAAAGAACAATATACACTAACTCTATGCTCAAGCATTTGTAATCAAGATTGACACCTGGGCTAAATACAGACTTTGAATAAGCCCGAGGTGGAAGTGATCTAACTTTCACACTTTTCTCTAAGTGCACTAGGCTAGATCAGACAGAAGCAAATAAAACAGATGTTGTTTACCCTTTGTGAGAGGTGGTACTTAAGGTGCCTTCACTGGCTGAGGCCAGCTGGTTGGGGCAATCCGGCACACCTCCCACCATGCCCCATGGCTGCCAGACCATGTGAGCAAAGCTGAGCCAGTGGGACACCCCTGTTTGGCTGCCAGGCATGGGAGAGCAATCCACTATGCCCTACCTGGCCACAGCTGCATCTGTCCCCCCACATGTCAGCAATGAGGGGAGCTGTCGCTCCTACCCCACCCTGCCCTACTC
>NW_005841937.1:2839607-2855703 GCF_000455745.1 Alligator sinensis | reverse complement strand
CCCCCTTCCCCTACCTGGCTATGAGCGAATCTGTGTCCTTGCGTCCACATCCCCGCATGATAGTGAGGTGAGCTGCTCCCCTCACTGCTCTCTGCCATACAGGGGTGCAGACACAGATGCCAGGATTTTACCCTCCCCCACACCCGCAGCTTGTCAGAGCTTCAAGGTGCCCAGTCCTTCCTTCTGAGGAGTGCCCTCCCCCACCCCTACCTAGGGACATTGTATAAAGATCGAAAAATAGTGAACTACAAATAGTCCAATCCCTAACCCCCTCCTATGGCTGACAGCTTGGAGCAGTCAAGCACAGACGAATTCCAGCATACCTCCCTGCAAAGGGGGCTAGTGAGAAGGCTGCAAAGTATCCTGTGATGCCAGCAGTCAGCCACCAAAGTTGAATGGATAATTCAATAGGCTTGAACTATCCGGCCCATACTTATAGGCTCAGCAGCACTACGCTTGCTAGCACCACTGCTGAGAGAGTCTTGGGGGTCATTACTGACCACAAGATGAACATGAGCCAGCAATGTGATGTTGCAGCTTGCTGGACTCCTTGCTGGGGTCCTTTGACCCTAGCTGACTCCTTGCTCCTGGGGCAGGGGGCTGGACTTGATGATCTTTGAGGTCCCTTCCAGCCCTAACATCTATGAATCTATAGACCAGTCTAACCTAACCTAAAATGACTAGTGCCTGTATGTGAGCTAGGAAGCTGCTCCAATGTGCTGTAATTAATTGAGTTTCCTGGAACATGATAATTATTGTACTCCATCCAGCCTCCGCATCTCATGCATCAGCACCCCCATACTTCAAAATGGCAGCGGGGGTACTTTAAAGCTGATTTGATGAGCTTTAAGTAAGGTGCCCCCTGCTGCCATTTTGAAGTGCAGGAACTTCAACACATGAGATGCCTCCCCTCCACTCTCACCCTCAGAGCACTCGTAAAAACACCCATTAAGTCTGATACTACATCCATTCAGGTCTATCTTAGACTGAGTTCTGCCATTTCTAAACCAGTCTACATGTGCTGAACTTCTGTTTGGTTACAGGTATAGACCAGTTTCCAATCACTTATACTGGTTTATGTGTAATGTCTGTACCTGGCCCTGGAGTCCCAGGAACATAACTAAATTCCTGTGGGAGCACACAGAAGGGCTCAAAATGCCAATATGGGATTTGCCTGCTATGGCAGTTTGTTTGCAAGAGAAACAGCTGCTAATGAATCTTGTATCCCATAAATTTAGCAGACAATTGGGATTAAAGGTCTCTCTCAATTTTAGTTCATTATGAAAAAGAAGGGCACATTTCTAAAACAATTCTCACTTCTTGCTTTTCCTTTAATAGTCAAATAATGGTCTGCTACACACAACAGTAACTACCATCTTTTCCAGATACTTTCTTTGTCTTTTTATTGCATAGGGAGAACATCCAGCAAATGATGGAGCTGAATAGCACGTACATTATATTAATTAACAGTTTAAGGGAGCCTGAAGAATTCTGTTATTGTGCAAGGCTATAATCCTAAAAATAGTTTATTTCACACCAGCTCTCAAGTACAGGAAACCCTCGTTATTCGCGGGTTCGGCATTCATGGTTTCAAATATTTGCAAATGCTGAACCTGCATTTTAAATACATTTTAAACACTCACCAGAGATCCTCAGGAGCTACACGCTTGCTGCTGCTGTGCTCCCACCATCACAGCCAGAGCCGTGCCCCCACTCCCCCAGCCGCCGGGGGCACCACATTCACAAACACAGTGCCTTATTCATGGATTTTGCCATTCATGAGGGATACGAGAACATATCCCCTGTGAACGGCAAGGGGAGCCTGTACACAAGCCAAATTATACCCAATTTTAACCACCTGTTTCAGGCCATGCATCTTTGTTCCCTTCCATCCCTCATAGGTTAAAAGCTCTTTTAATTCCCCTTTTTTAGAGCAGCCAAGAGACAATTCCTGTAACAATCCAAGTCTAAATATATCTTGTCAATAGTCAGTAAAGCACTTTAAGAAAATGGAAAGGGAAAATTCAAAGTAATCCAAGGTAAGTGGAATCATACCAGTGATTCATCTACATTTACAAAAAGTCACTCCCATGTACAATTTATGGTTACAAGTAACTTAGACATGCACCCAAAAAATAAAAAAAATTAAAAAAATTAATCACATTATAGGCTTTGTGTCAGTCCTTGCCCACTGATGACAGTTCTTAAACTGCAGAGACAGAAGCTCATACTTATGTCTAAAAAGCTTTTCCTTTTGACATAGTTTTGATCCCATTGAACCATAAAAAGGCCCCATTCTCTGCTAAGCAAATATCTTTGTACACACAGCACAGAAAATGAGCCTTCCAAACAAAATTATATGTCTAACTATACACAATTCCCTGTATTATATTTCTTTTTACCCAATATTTAACTAAGTTTTGTTGTTATCTCAGGAGCAGGGCTGTTTTCTAAGATGTGTGGATAAAAAGTCAGTTGCTCAAAGTTCCAATGAACCCATTTTTCAGTATATCTTAGGTGTCAGTCAGGGCCTTGCCAGTGTCATGGCTCCCAGCCTGCTGAATACATTCTATTCACATGTTTCTTCTTTCCAACCCAACTGTTAATGTTATTGAGACCATTTAACAGGGTTGTCAGGGTCTTTTTTTTCTTGCTCTCTTCTGGCAAAGGAAAGGCACACTTAGTTATTTTATTAATATTATTTTTGTTTATTTCTTTCAGATGTATGGTTTTGAGCAGTAGGTATTCAGGACATCATAGTAGCAAACCTTCATTAACTGACGAAGTTTGTTCTTCAATACCAAACTTGGTTGATTTTTCAGTGACAAAAATGTAAACAAAGACATTTAAAACAAGCATATTGGACTATGTAAATACACACCTTTTGAGGATGATAAAATTGATACAATACTACCAAGTTTGGAGGCCATTTGGGTCCCTCTGAGCATCTCACATGCCTCAGACTTTCTTTAAGTATACCTACAATGATTCTTTCTATATTTGAATTCTCCTTGTTTCATTTTCAATTGTCCAAGGAACATGCACAATATAAAATATTATTCCAGAATCTATCTTAAATTACATAATCCACTACCAATAGACTATCATCCAAAAAAAGTTACTAACCATTGATAACTTTTAGCACTTACACACCCTAAAGGATAGTAACCAATTGGCTTGCAGTAAGGCATTTCCTATCTGTATTTGGGAGGATTTCTGAGAAGATAAATTTACTATACTATGGTGAAGGGGAGTATGCTGCTACTTACTAGCCAGCTGG
This sequence comes from Alligator sinensis, assembly GCF_000455745.1. Taxonomy (NCBI): domain Eukaryota; kingdom Metazoa; phylum Chordata; order Crocodylia; family Alligatoridae; genus Alligator; species Alligator sinensis. The sequence continues at coordinate 2,852,423 of NW_005841937.1, read as the reverse complement.
GAGACTTTTAAAGACAACAATGGTTTAAGCCTTCATAACTGTTTATGAACATGTGTTAGATGAAGTTCTCAGAACAATGACTCAGAAGAAGCCTTTATGAAAGCAACCTTATTCATTGCCCTTAATGTAAATAAATAATATTCATATGAGCTAGCTAACTTGGTTCTGCTGATTTCTAGAACCTCTGAATGATCTAAGAAATCAAGTTAAACACCCAAGGATAGAAGAAGCTATTTGGACTTTACTTTCCATAGGGGGAAAAGTATTTTTGTAACATGTAAAGGAGGAAAATCACTTTGTACGTGGAAACGGCCATCCAAGTTCACCACGCTGGAGTTCACGTTCAGAGAACTATTACTCCATTTTTGAGTTATTGCATTAAAATTAGAACCTCTCTCACTCTCTCAATAGTCACAACATGTTTTATTAATAGACCTTCATGTGCTTATAAAAAACATTCTAGCCATTACATATGGCCATATGGCATTCCAAATTGTGGATAGCTGGTGTTTGGTGGAAAGCACAGCAACATTATTTTTAAAGACAATCATTTCACAGAAAAGTTGTTTGGAGCCGAATCTGATCGTCACCTATCTAATCTGACCTCTCCCTCTAGGTGGTTCCCAGATCTATGAATCGCTTGCATTTGAATAAGAGAAAGGCAAGGATTTTCATACAGGACCCCTGATCTCCTTAAAAGAAGAGTAGAAAATGGACCCAATTATTGATAAAGAACTGTCATAGTAAATCTTGATAAATTAAATAAGTGTGTGGTATTAAAGAAGAAAAGAAGTCTCAAATATTACAAAATAGGTGATGATAAAGAGTAGGAAAATTCTCAAAGCAGCATTTAAATATGTTAAACTATTCAGAAAAAGGTCACTTGGACAACAAATTAAGTGCATTATATAAGGCTAGATTCTGATACCAGGTAAAAGTTCCCCATGCACCTGTTACACAGCCAGACTGGAATGGACTGTGACAAGAGTGGGTTTTCCTGTCTGCTTTAGGCTTATCAGAGAATGCTAATGAGGTAGGAATCACATACATGTTACAGCCCATCTCAGTCTAGCTGTGTACCAGGTATACAGGGCACCTTTACTTAGTGACAGCATTCAGTTAAGAATCACTGAGAGAAGTTGAAGAACAACAGTGGTTTTCAATGGGGGTGCTGCCAAAATCAAAGACATTGGGGAGGAGTACCCTGACTCTAAATTAAAGTTTGAGAGCCACTGACCTAGATAATAAGTGTTCTAACTCTCAAAAATGCTGACTATCCAGCAGCTTACACCCAAGTAAAATATAATATTCAAATGCCAAGGTAAGCTGGTCGTTAGACAGACATATACCTATAGTTTCTATCATCAGATCATTCCCCAGTTCAAACAAAATTTTTATTTCAATAAGAATGCTATTAATAATGTAGGTTCTTTTCTCTGAAAGGCTTTCTAGAAATAATAGCTAAATGGAACCATGATTCTTGAAATTAAAAGCATACAATGGTTCAAAATTGAAGACAAATATGTAAAAAGAAAATTGGTTGGCATATTGATATTCTGGTGAGATATTTTAGAGTCACAGGGGAATAATCAATCAATGGATACTATGAGTTTAACTCCTATTTTTGCCACCTCACCCATTGTAGTTTCTTTATAATTCCCAATATGGTAATAGTTGCAAAAAAATCTCCATCATAGCTTCTTGTTTACGGTCATTCATATTTCTCTGTAAGTTTCATCTTTTGGACTGAGATTTTCCATTCTTGGTTTCTGCCCAAGGTTGACTCATTTCAGAAATTTGAGCAAATTCAGCATTTTGTGAATAAAGCACAGAATAAAGTAAAATGTACTTATTATATAAAAGAATATTCTAACCACAGTCTATATGATATAAAAATGGTTGCAGTTTGAAATATAGCTAATTCATTCCCTCATTGGATAGGAGATACTGTGCTCAGCTAGAGGGTAACTCCTTTTAAAAATTTAAAGTTATAAATAATTAAAAGTATAGACTTAGTACAGTGTCAGTACAATACACCTACCTAATCCTGTGGTGGGTGGGAGTGTGACTGTTTAATGAGGAAGCACCTCCTCGGTGCCCTGTCCTTCTCAACAGCAAGCCATTCTAAATCTGGCTCTTAGCACTATTTCATCTGGTCTGCAGGGCTCCCCACAGGTGTGGAAATTTGGCAGCGAAGTGGTGTCCAGGGGGAGCCAGAGACCCTGCATGCTGTATATAGCATCTGATCCTAGCATGCAGGGTTCAGAGGGGGCAGCATTGGGCCCCCAGGTCCCAGTCCCAGTACACAGGGAACAGAAGAGGGAGGTGCCAAGCCACAGACCCAACTCTGGCAGGAGGGGGCAGTCCCAGGTCCAAATCGCAGCACACAGGCAGTGGGAAAGGGTGGCGCCAGGTCCCTTGGACCCAATTCCTAGAACCCAACGCATGACGTAGGAAGGCCACACCAAGCCCCACTGTACAGAGCAGGGAGGGGGCAATATGGGCCCCAGGACCCAATCCAGCCCACAGACAGGCCTCACATCACACATCTGTTCCACAGGTCCAAAGGGTTGGGCACCACTTCTTTAGAACAAACTCCTGTGCAACAAAGGTCTTTGGGGTAAGTTGCATGAAGAAAACTAAAACCTAGTCAAGCCAAAAAAAAAAAGTTTACAAAAATATTTTCCACTTTTAGTAAGGTGAGCAGTGCTAGTGTGAATGAAGGAATATCAGCTCCACTCCAATGTACAGCATTATATAATCTAATCCTTTTGGGAGATAATCTGATTGACAAAGCACTGAAAAAGAACAGATTATTGCTTTAAATATGCATTGACCTAAACCTCTTACAATCTTAGGGCATTTTGACATGTGCTTGGAATGCAGGGCTGGGTGTTTTTAATTACCAAGCCGCACTAATTAGAAGTGCCCATGCAACATGTACATCAGTGGCACAGCCCATCCCCACTCTGAGAAAATGGCGGTGGGGTGCTTTGAAATAATGCATATCGAACGTGTTTTATTTCAAAGTGCATCACTGCCATTTTCTCAGCACAGAGATGTGCTGCATCACTGATACACATGACACGTGAGGCTGCCAGAGTGCATCAATTTACATGCTCCAGCAGACTTAATTAATTGAGTCTGTTCTGACGTGCTGGATTTCCAGTGCAGCACAGCAGGCTCCCCGCATGCATGTAAGTGCCCCTATTGACTGAATATGATTACATGGAATAGGGGTCAGCACAAAATGTTGGCTGCCTGCATGTATAAGCTACAGAACAACTTGGCAAAGTCTCAGCTGGAACATTTGGGACATTTCTGGAAAGCGAAGGCATCTACATTTCATTTGTCAAAGCAACAGCTGTCAAGGGAACTCGGTAGCATTCAAGCATGCAAAGACCTTGGGTACATAGTCCCTAATCATGTCTGCTTAAACCCAGCCCAGTTCATAGTCCTGTTCATCTGTAGAAAATAAGGGCAAACCTAGTATTTATAATATATTTCTGTTCCCCAAATATTTCTTCCTTTCAGTAAATTTATTTGATACAGATCTTTTTGTGGGTTTTTTTTTGTTTTTTTTAAACCATGCCTTTCCAGCACACAGTGCTAAGATGGTGTTTCGGACTCAGACATCAGCACTTTTCATGAACTCTCTGTAATTAAAATCAATCACAGCAAAGTAAGGGCCTCGTTACACCTCATACTGTATGCCACACAAATGTTGATTGGCGCTAGTGCTAGCTCAAGTTTGGAGCAGTCACATTACAGGCAGCATGGGCCTGATGGATTGCAAAGTAAAAATCTACACCCCCCTTCCAGGTCACCCCCTGGGGTCCCCTAGTTGCCCCCTCATTGCCCCCAGGGCTTCTGTCCTGCCTCCTGTTGTGGCTGCCCACCCCGGGACATTACTTACTTGTGGCTGCCCACACTGTCTGTCCCAAGGGAGCAGGCAGGGAAGGGTTAACCAGCCTGACTAGCCACCCCTGCTGCTCTTCTGGCCCAGAGAGCAGCAGCAGCCCTGGCTGGGCAGGTAGGTTAACCCTTCACTGTCTGCTCCCCTGATACAGACAGCAGGATCAGCCACAAGTGGCAGAGGACAGTAGTGGGGGGCAGTGATCAGGGATCTGGAGAAGGCTCATGCCTCTCTGAACCAATTAGTCCTTCAGGTGTCACCCTGCCCCTCCTTCTGCCTGACATCAGACTAACCTGGCTAACTACCACTCTTCTCTTATTCCCAACTAACTTTCATCTCTGGCTTTTTTTATACTGCAAACTGTTTGAGGCAGAAACCATGTATCCCTAGGTACTGTACATAACATTTAATGATGTGTACTGGACAGTGACAGCCTTAGTGTGATATTCCATTCTTTCCTGGTTAAGTGGCTGCTTTTTTTTAGTTTACAGGACATTTTTGGCACTTGTGTACCCAAAGGAATTCTGTTGTTTGAGAGCATTAATGCCTATGCAGTGCTACATAATCTCACAGATGGAGAATACTCAGAATTGATTGCAATGGACACATGGCCCCTTCTGGATTTGTAGTGGATTCAAACACCTGAAAATGGAGCTGACCAAAGCCCATGACTACCAAACTTAGCCTGAGAAACAAAAAAGGTACAAGTCTCTGTGAATCTATATTTTTCCCCTCCAGCCCAGTGTCTAGGGCACTTGTCTGGGAAACCAGAAGCCCTGGGTTCTAGACACCATTCACCCAGAGGGAATTAAAAACAGGGCCTCTCTCACTTCCCAGCACAACACTCCAACCACCAAGCTATAGGTTAGCCATTATCCAGACACTTCTCCAGTGCTTTGTTGGAAGCTGAGTCACTAACATAGTAATTTAGAAACATGAATGGAGAGCAATGCAAGGGGGAAAGTTCCACCCTATTGGGAACAAAGGCTTCAGCTAGAACCGAGGGAACTCTCACTTCCAGGCCAGCAGTCATCTCACTGAACCACACACCTCATAGCCTGTTCTTTGCTTTCTGGCCACAAATATCTCCCATATATATTCCTTTCATAGCTGCCTAGGAAGCCAGCTTCAAAAGCAGCACTGGTGAAAGGACTGATTTACTACTGCCTCACCTGTGGCATGTGGTTTGAATGCTATGATGAGCAGTCAGGGAAACCCATCTTCAAACTGTCTCTCATTGAGGGGCCTAGAACCTGTCTTCTGGTCTTCCAGATAATTGCCAAAGTAACTCAGCTAATTGATCGAAGAGTTGAGAGGTGTGTATGTCCCTTCCTTCATTCATTTTAATCCCAAGTCTGGGTGCATATATAGTCATCCACATACACAGATCTAAGTGTCCAGGAAAATAATTCCTCTGGGCATGCAAGAACCAAAAATGTGCTACACTATCAGGAAAAAATTAAATTTCATTAGTAGATGGCCAAGTCTGGATACCTGGATAACCAGAAAAAGAAAGAAATAACATCTTTAGATGACACTTTTAATGTTAGCATTTCAGGGTGCTTTTACTTAGTTCATTTTGCCATGCAGGTTCCCACTTGGATATAGTAGAGAGGAATTTTTAAGTTTTCATAAGAAAGACAGCACCATAATATGCAGTACTATTGAATGTTATGATTACCCTCCCCTCCCCTCCCCTCCCCCCCCCGCCCCCAATAAATAAATCAGGGCAAATGAGAAGATGATTCCCAAGACATGCAAACAGAATTTAGACACCCAACTCCTCAGGATTTTCAAGGAGAACTGAGAGCCTTTCTGCCCTGTGTATGTGTGTTTCCCCTCTAATTTAGGGCTACCAATTTTCAACAAACAATAAGAATACACAGAATTATATCCAAAATCAAAATGGGGGAGCAGGTGTTCAACACCTCCAAACAGTCCTTACTGTCTAGAAGTCGTCAAGTAAACTGTAGTTCTTAATGAAAAATGAGTAAGCTATCATGCATCAACTTTGTTTTGTCATGGAATAACATACATACACCGAGGGCATGTCTATACATGTATTTACACATGCCTAAACTTAATGTGCCTTTCCTTAAGATACATTAAGGTGACTTAGACACACAGCTACATGTGGATGTGCTAATGAGCATTAAGGTGCATTAAATTTATGCATGAATAGCTAAGTCATATTAGCGCATTTGTAGATGTGCTAATGCGCATTAACATGGTGTCCATTAACACACACCCTGTTAATGCATATTAGCATATTTACATGTGCACTAATGTGACTTAGATATTTGTTCCTAAATTTGATACCAGCTTTATGCAGGTATCAAATTTAGGCTCACATAGCCTTAAATCACCATTTTTAAGGTGTATTAAACATGCATATATGTGTAGACAAACATCCTTAATGTATCTTAAAAATGACGATTTTATGCTAAGCCCGCTTAAAAGAGGCACATGCAGATGCACCCAGAGAGTTACCACTGAACTGCTGACACCCTGTGAAACACCACCTTCTTTTGTTTCATGGTAACTTGTTCACATGCCCATGCAAGTGACTCGCCAAAAACCAAAATAGCAGGAGAAGAAATAGCAGCAAACACAACCTAGCCATTGAAGGGCTCAGCTCTATGAGGTACCTCAGTAATTCAGGTTATTTGACAGCTTAAAGGCCAAAGATCCTAGAGTAAAAAATTTAAAGTAACTAATCATGGGAAAACCTACTGAAAATAACTAATTTTGATATTTTGTAGACCACAGTGCATGATTTCATGTTACCCAACTTAAAAGTCCTGTTTGTTTAATTATGTTGACATTCTAATTAGCTAACACATGTATAGAAAATAAGACAGTCCAGTTATGTCTACAGAGTAACTATTTACAGCTTGCTCACAGTCTACTTAAGAAGCTAATGTGAAAATTGTTTTCACAGAAGACTACATTCCACCTACTGTTCATTATCTTTCTGTATGGAGTTATGGATTTGTAAGCTCCAGACTTCTGCAAAATAGATTTGTGAACCTCCACAGCTCATTGGATAAAGTTCCAAGTGCATTCTTTTTTCAGCACAGAAAAAAATAAAGACTATTGCTTGCTAGTAGTTTAACACTTCATTTTATCTTGTACATATGAAACAGATCATGCTTTTGTTGCAGAAGTATAAACACATTTGTACTGATGCTTTCTTTCACCAATATAGAGGCACATCAGGAAAATGCCTAATTTTCTTAATGACCTCTTGGGCTTTCCCATAATGTGATAATCATTTAAAAAAAATAAAAGGGTTATTATTAAAAGTAGGTAAAATACTACTTTAGCTTCACCAAAGGTGGCAAAGGATTTTGTTTTGTTTTCTATTGTTACTGGAGTTTTTCTATTCTCCAATTTTTATTACAAGTCAGTACATGTGTTTGCTCACTTTCAAAATATTTCCATATTCCTTAAGATTACTGATTATTTAAAGAGAGAAACATCTAGTGCCACATACAGTAATGTAATTAGAACTAATGAGGCTAAAAATCAATGTCCTGGGACAATACATTTACTAAGTACATGTATATTTTCATCCTCTTTCACATTCTAAAAATGTTCTTCTTTCAATAAGCTTGAATATTACACATTCCTATGGAAGCCAGCAAAAGAAACTGAAAAAATGAGATATGCTTATCAATCAAATCACAGGTCTACAATATATGTCTAGTTCCATCAGGTCTGTTCAACAGAGGAAACACCACTCAATATAATTACTATGTCCTATAATTTCACAAACACAGTGCCTATCGTGTTGTGAAGGAAAACTTGTCACATATGCTTATAGTAAAGATTGCTCATGCAAGAAATCTGAGAGTAGCTAATGAACACTATTATTAGTAGTACCCTGAGCCACTCAGTAGCTTAACACTTTTGTTATTTGATATTTAATTTGTATTTCTATAGACAATGAACAGAATCAACATTTAGAGTTGTTGTTCCACGAACAGCATCTCTGGTACAGCGCAATTGCAAGTCACATACTTTTAGTATTGAAAGCCTCCACATTTGCCAGATGTGCTTCAAGTGAAGAGCTTCTTGAAAGTTTGAGCCCTTTTTAGAAAGGAAACAGCTTTACAAGGCTAGCTTAGTGATGTACAGGGAAATCTGATGCCCTTGTACCTAAACAGCCTTGGTTGGAAACTCCTTATCAATCTAACACTGCTTACAGAAAACTGCGTAACTTGAATCGATTCCATCTCAAACTTTTTGAATGTCTATACCTAGCCCTAGAGAACTTGCCTCTCTTTTATCCACTCAAGAAGAGCTGCACAGGAATACGTTTTATACACTGCAAGGGAAAGTGAAGGACTTTGATTGGTGACAAAGTAGCAGACTAGAGTGTTGACAAAGTAGATTCTCTTGTTTTTAAAATTCTATGGTATTGAACTGTGCAGGATCCTAATCCTAAAATCTTCACTATTTTTAATTTAATATTCAGCCTGCCACGTACATAACCATGAGAAAGTGAATAAGTTCTAGACATTATTTTTCCATTAAAACTAGATGAATATCTTTATTTATGCCACAGCTGAGAAAGACCTACAACCTTCTGTAAAAATTACACCTGCCAGTTGCAGGCTGCATTTGAGTAAATGTAATCTTTTTTAGCCATATAGTGGACTGCATTTTTGCACATCTGCTCTGACATTTTATACGGGATTAGATGGCATATTGTGTAGTTTTGTACTCCAATTTGAGAATAATCATATCTATGAACTATAAGAGAACACAGAATCACGACCCAAAACCTCTAGTATTAAAGAGTAGATGACTGTACTACTTAATTAGGAGGACCATAGCCATAAGTATTACTTAGTATTGTTGATATATTGCTTTCAGAAATTTCCTATAATATTTCCAAAGGAGTTATAAATAATGAGAAGGCATTCTGTTATTTACAGTAATTATTTTGCCAAACAAACAGATATTAATACAATCAGAATAAAGAAAAACAAGTCCCTTTAAAAAGATCTTAAAAACAGACTGACATGGAATTGCAACAGTGTAGGGGGACAACTTCAAACCTTAATAGGAAAACCACAAATAAAGAATAGAATTGAGTTACCTTAGTCTTCCTCTCCATCTCATCTACCACTAGTTAAAGTCCGTACATGGTACCAACAGTGAGAACACTAGCACCAATGACTCACCAGCAATTACATTTATGTCAACTAACATAGCTCAGAGAAGATCTCAAAAATATTATGATTAAAATACTACTGACAGCAATGTTGTCTCCGCTAGATCTCCTACCATTGCTATCATCAGTTCAGTTCAACTTTGGTAACAATTGCAGGAAATTTTAGGAAAAAACTCTAGTGTGGATAAGGTTCTATGAAGCAAACTACCCTTCCACTCCACCTGTGTATAGAGAAGTAAATGGAATTACGGCTTTCAACTGTTATGGACTTACAACACTATAAAATAAATACAAACTTTTAGCCTGGGTATGAAGAATGTATAGATAACTCTCATAGATTGTCAGCTAGTCTCTTGTTTTAAAGAAAAAATCTGTACACATTAAAACAAGGTATGAAAGACAGTAAGAGCCTGATTCTAGGCCAAAATGTTGGCAGACTAGTTGAAAACACAAGCCTACTTAAAGGCTCAGATACAGTGCATGAAATACTGCACATGGATAGACTCTGTTGTTTGGAGTTTCACATAGATGATGGATGCAAGAAGGCATACATGGAAATTAGGGAATATTTTATTTAAAACAGATGCTGAGAATCCCTTTTCCATGTTAAAAAAAACCCAGAAATGTATGAAGTGACCATACAACACATCATTCAGGTTAAAAAAAAAGAAAACAAAGTGCTATTCAAAACAGTTGCTCAGTATTATGATAGGGAATTGGGTACCAGTTAGTGGGATACATCTGAAAGCATTTGGTCTTTGTGTGCAACGTACCTCCTGAAAAGTTTGGTGCCACACACGCAGCATTCCAAAAGAAAACTCTTTAAATAGCTGTTTTTCAAAATAACCTGAAAAGAGTTATGTGCAGTGATAACTAACTAGCAAGAAATGAACACATACCACCAATGCAAGGTACATAACAAGGAAAGAGAATCCTTAGTTCCTTCTATGCCCCTTTCTGGAGCTCATATTGAAATTCATTTTGAATATTCATATTGCTCAAAATCATGCTATTTTGGTCTTAAGAATAAATGGCTCTTGATCTCAAAATGCAAACTGATTTTGGTCAAAGTAATTTGGGTCTCTTTGGCTCATGAATCTTTTAAAAATGTTTAGATATTACTTGTGGTGCCATCTCTGAAATGCTTATACTATATATTTATTTAAAAATAATATATATTTGAAAATGATAGTGGTTCATTTCCTCAAGGTCATATCTATATGTATGCACATCCATATTCAGGTACATACACCACATATATGAAAGAGATAGCCATATTGTTAATACAAGGCACACATGACAAACTGCAGACCCACGTGTTGATAAAATTAATTTACTATGTACCCTTGAGCCATTTACCTGCTTTGCTTGGTAACCCAGCTTCTGGGATTACTTTTAATATTTTTCAATGCCCTGAGCAATGTCAAACTGCAGACATTTGGTTCTTAAATCAGCCTCAGAAATGATTCGTCCACCTTCCCCAGTTTTGGAATTTCCATCCATATTATACCTGTTTATGGCCTAGAAAGGAAAAATAGTCAGTCCACCCCTGTATTTTATTTTTAAAGTTACTACATTTTATAGCTTTTTATTATTTGATTGAAAATACCCTCCTAAATAGTCCAACTATGATCAAGGTCTCATCAGGCTAGGCCATGTGGAGGGTGAGATGTTTTCACTTGCAAAAACACTCTACAGGGACTACACAGAAACATGATAGAATATACAAATCATATCAAACGGACTGATGATGTACAACTGTCTCATAAATGCTACCATTTGTGGTAATTTTCTACAATGTACTAAAGCATTTATAGTAATGGGGTTTTTTCCTGCAAAATATCTGGCATATAGTATACACCTCATGAACAAGTATGGTAAATGTTTTAAACTAATCCTTTGTGATAATGTCTGTGTATTGCTCATGATTTGTCACTTTTGCTACCATACGCCATGATGTAGACAAGGATTCAGACATAGTTTTGCAAGGTTAAGAGCAGTTATGCGCTAAAGCACATTTGTCATTCAATGCTAAAATCTATTAGCCAACCCTTAACACACCAAGACTCCCAAAAATGTAAAGAGGAAACTGGATGTAGACGCATACCTCAAATCATTTTGCACATACTCCAGGCAACTAAAGCCACACTGTAACAGGGACCTTACAGCTCCTGTTACTTAAAGGAAAGCTGTAATTGGATGAGCTGGCCCAGGAAGGGCTAGCAGTTAAAGGAACAAGCTAACTGCCAGCAGAGTGATAGCAAGAGCCCAGGCAGCAAACAGGGACCAACTGTGAGAAATCAGGCAGCAAGGAAATGCTGCTGCCCAGCAAGGTAAAGAGTACACCTGTAGCCAGCCCAGGAGCATCACATGGTCAGAAGGGGGCAGGGTTTAGGAGAATATAAGCCTAGGGACTGAACCAGGACAGTTAGTCTGGCCCTGGAGACCAAGAGGAAAAGAGCTCTGCTGAGAGAGAGGCCAGTTGCTGGATGACTGATGGAGATACAGTGGAGTAGACCCAGATGAGTAGGGGCTGGTATATAGCCAGTAGTCTAAGAGTTTCTGTCCTGGACCCCTACGGTTTTGGTTTGAGTTTTGACCAGTGGACTGGGTTTGGGACTGTAGGGTAGGTTTGGAGGTCCCAGAGTACCAAAGCAGCATGTGAGACTTGGACCTGCAGGAAGTAGGGTACAAGCTTCAGAGTAGCTTGGAGGGACTGAGATAAGGGCCTGGGGCTCAGCAGTCCAGAAGGGGCAGAGATCAGGCCAGGGGCCCAGCTCTTAGAGAAGGGCAAGATCCAGGGTCAAGGGCCCAGGAGCGAAAGGCAAAGGCATAAGGGCCAGGGGTCCAGAGATGCTGATACCCAATAGGACTAAAAATCAGAAGCCAGGTCCAGTGTGGTGGGCCTTCACTGGAGGAGGCCCAAATAGGGAAGGGGACAGAAGCTGTAAAAAATAGAAGTCCTAACAAGGGTCCAAGAGTTTGACCTTGTAGAGGGTGAGATGATCCTAGCCTGATTAACTGTTAACATGTATGAGACATGGGAAAGGCTATAGGCAGAGCTGGATTATGACAGCATGGGTCCCTAAATTAGGGGCTTCCAACCTTTCCATGCCATGGCCTGGCAAACTGTGGACTGGAAGCAGCCATGACTGTGGCCCAGCAAACTGAGGACCACCTTATGGAGCCCCACAGCTGTGTTTCCAGTCGAAACACAGGTAAAGGTACTTCCACCCCTGGGGCGGAGGTGTGGGCCAAACCTCAACCTCAGGCCCTGAGGGAGGAGTCTCGGCCTCTCTGCCCAGCTCTGCAGGGCTGTCCATGATCACTTCCAGTCTAACAGCCAACACTTAGAGGCCCTTTATAATGTGAGGCCCTAAGCTATAGCTTGCTTAGCTTGTGCCTAAATCTGGCACTGACTATAGGAGAGGTCAGAGGCACAAAATTATCCCTTAAGGCAACTAGTGCCCAGGGAAAATGGGCAGGCCAGGAAAGCTCAATTAGCACTTGAGGGGTAAGACTGAGACCAGCAGAGTCTGGAAAGGACCTGCCAGCTGGCAGATAAACACAGGCTCATTCAGAAACTGTGAGGCAGCATCCCTTTTTACAAATTAACCAATTACATGAAAGCACAGCAGGAGAGAGAAAGGGGAGGGTACCCATAGAGCCAAAGTGGGGCAGGCACTGGCTGGCCACCAGGGGGGATCACGGGGATTCC
>NW_005841937.1:2837126-2839576 GCF_000455745.1 Alligator sinensis | reverse complement strand
GGGGCCCACTGTGCGCTACATGCACCATCTGCTCAACCTTCCCTTCCAATCAAATTGATGTCTGTGCCATACACACAATGCGAACTAGTCATAAATTGTGCCAGATTTAATATAGAACATCTTTGTGACTGGTTTGCCCTTTTATTGCTTGATACACTGAAACTTGCTGCAGTCAGCCAATGTATCACACCATTAAAATTTTCTTAGAGAAGTGACTAACTCAGATAAGTCCATTCACTCAACCCATCTTGTCGCTTTGACTTGGAAAAACATTTTAAAAATCCATGAGTGACTCTCTCTCTCTCTCTCTCTCTCTCTCTCTCTCTTTTGTTTTTGTTTTAAATTTCACACACTAAGAATCCTAACCCTTTAGATCCTAAGGATTTTCAAGTTCATCCCAACTCATCAATTCTCTTTTCTTTCTTGTTCCCCAAAATGTGTGTAGGTTCATTTCACAGTTCTCCAGATGTGTGGAAAAAATTAATTCTCATGAGAATTTCATCCAAGAATGGAGAAGCTTAGTAGCATTGCACATTTAAGAGATAAGGGTTGCTGGTAGAAGTCCAGAGTGCAAGATTCAATATATGTACAAGATATTCCTTCAGAATATATAAGCAATGAGACGAGAGCCTTGCTGCACCTTGCAAGAAAGAGGAAACAAAATATACTCAGTAGAGAAAAATCCTACAGTTTTAAAAATGTCTAGATTCAGCTCTTGACTATCTTAAAAGTTAACTGGCATTTAGGGAGCTCTATGTCCCCTTGTATGTTTATATATACACCAGAAAGCCCAACTGAAGTCTCTTGTGGCAGTTTGGAGGCTCTTAATAACAAGAAGGAAAACAGCAAGAAATAGATGTTAGTCTGAATCAGAAAAAACAACCTAAAATCTCTTCCTTCCTTCTCTTGGAATTTAGGCATCATTCAAATCCAGATCTCTGTCTAAAACTCAGAGTCCAGGCCTGCTTCAATTCCTAGGTATGAATTTGGTTTCTATGCTGCCATAACTTACTGATGACAGATTAGGGCTATTTTAAACATCAAGTGCATATTATCTGTACCAATAATATATCTTAGATGAGGTTAGACTACTAGTAAGAAGGCAGTAGATTAGACTACAGCTTTGATGCTCAACCGGGGTTTTCTAAGATCCTTTCAAGGGTGCCGTGGGCTGCTACTCCATGTTAGCACTGCTAGATATGCAAGCATGATTCACAAGATAAACCCAGGGAATACATGTAAAACTCCATAACGTTAAAAAACAATTCTGGCTCTGCCCTGCTGTGCTCTGAGTTCTTTGCTCTTTTATTTTTCTGTGGGCAAACACTGAGTGAAAACTAAGAGCTGACATTTTCCTAAGGGATGCCTTGCATCTGAAAAGGTTGAGAACCACTTGAATACAGTTTAGTTTTCAGATTATACTAATTCCATAAACCTGACACACATAGGGAACCATTCCCTTAGAAAGGGAATTTAAAGGCTCCACTATAACCAGCTAAATTAAAGACATAGGGGACAAAAAGGTTTTATTTTTCCCCTCCCTCCATTTTATCAAAGACATAGACAATTATACATATAATGAAGGAAAATCCTGAAATAGTGGTTCATTTGATTGGCTGGTAGCTGGCAAAAAGCAGTTTTAACATGTTAACTGAATAAGTTTCATCTAGAAATCCCTAAACACAACTCAGTGATACCAATGTTTGAGTCATTTTTGGCAGCAGAGCAAGAATTGCACTTTGAGACTCATCTGAGCATTACAAATATTTTGCTTATTTAACCTCTCTTACCTAGGAGGTAGAGTGGGCATAAGGCATTCCTTGAATCCCTTAGGCCAGGCCACTGCATCCTGGGTATGAAGGGGAAAAACAGTACTGTTATGCATTTCACTCAAGTATAGCAAGCAGGAAGGGGTGGAAAGTGGGTGAAGCCTCTATTATAAACAGAGGCACAGAAGCAGCCTAGCATGCTGCAATGAAGTATGTGTAAATCTGCAGTTTATTCTGCCTGCTCAGAGCTGCAGGGACTCCAGCAGGGATCTTGACTTGTGCCATTAGTCTTCCTTTCCAAGAGTAAATCTGGGCTGGGATACAGGCCTAGACAGCAAGTTGACCATTAACCCTAAAGAAAATTATTTGGAAGTACAGGTGAATTAATGGGGCATAATACAAGTTCACAATGATTCATTTGATAATAGGGGATTTGGGTAAAACTTGGTCTCTACCTCTGGCTAGCGATTTCAGTCCAGGTCCAAATAGGGATGTGAGCGCAATTCAACCAGGAAGTTGAGCAAGTTTTATTCAAATAAGTAAACCATTCCAAACATAGCACATTTTATTCAAAATCACTTATTACACGGTAGCATCAGTCCAGAATCCATCTGCACTTCAGGAGTGGAAATCAAGATTTTGCCTGTTCAAACTAGCACCACGCTTTGTCCACTCAAATCT
>NW_005841937.1:2779163-2837095 GCF_000455745.1 Alligator sinensis | reverse complement strand
AATTAAATGCACCTAGTAAGTAAATACTATGGGTTTTCGGTCACACAGTTCAACCATTTGGCATACCTCTTCATATTTGCAGGAACAGAGGAAATACCACTACATGCTTAGAGCTGGAGCTTTATCATTCAATAGTTAGAACAAGCAGAAAATGTGAACACAAAGACAGTTTTACTCTATTTCTGTAACGGGGAGACATAAACAAAATGTCAAACAATAAAAAGGGAAACTGGATAGTTGTGGCTCCAGTGCCAGAACAAAGTAAGAAAGATTAACTTCCAGCTCAGTTACCACAGAGGAAGTTCCCTAAAGGATAAAAGAGCACTTTAACAAAGTGAGATGCTTAACTGATCAGACCTACTTTGTCACTTTCATCTCAGCAGCACACAGAAAAAACCCGACTTCCGCGCCAGTCCTTGGCATGGTGACCATGAACTGAAAGAAAAGGAGTCAGGCAGGCTGAGGACAAAAGTGGAAGCCTTCTATAGGCAGCAGCCAACTCTACAGAAACAAAACAGCTGGCAGGAGACGGTGACAAGGAAGAGGCTTGTGCCGGTCTGCTCTGTAGAATGGCAATAGCATAATCATAAACCTGAAGAACACAAATACGAACATGAACAAGGATAGCTATAAGCAAAGTAGAAAAAAAACAACCCTCCAATTACCCTGTTAGACAGCCCTATTCATTCTTAGAAGCACTCCTGACAGAACGTCTATTCAGTTTTCACTCTATGTGTTCCCTCTAATGAGAGCTGTATTATGTTTGACAGTGAGGGTAATTACATCATGAAAATTTTGCATACAGGAGAAGTGTAGGCTTTAATTTTCTGCAGGTGTCTTGGACACATTCCTTACAAATTCTTTGACCCCCAAATGAGGTGCACATTCCTGTTTTGTAGCGCTGCCCTCAAATTGGGATGGTTCACATTTGAGGGCCAAGTACCAGTCATTTATCTCATCCATTAAATAGAGCAGCACATAATATATTCTCCCATTGCCATGCCAGCATGGACCACCGATTGCTCCAGCAAAATTGAATTAATAATAAACCACTGTTGCTTGTTGCTAGAATGCCAGGGATCTTATGTGCTCACTTTTGGCCACAAAGGAACTGGAAGCTAATACTTCCTGATCTGTTAACATTTAGTTTCTCTTGCAAAATTTTATTATAGAAACACAGCAATCAGGGTTATTATGGAAAGTTTTATGGAACCTGTGGTTAAAAAAAGGAGAGCAAAATAGGTTTTGCTTGTGTTTTAGTTATCTCAGAAACAGAAAGATTCTAGTATATATTTTAATAAAAAGACAGTGATCACTGCTGCCAGCTAAAGTAGCCATATTATAGCTAAAAACACTTGAAACATCTGATAACAAATATGGTATCCAGATTGTGCTTGATTTGCATCAATCTGCAGTCAGATAACAATACAAGATCAATCTACTGTCACTTTAACACACAAGCTGTTACATGATACAAAATCTTGACATTTGAAAGCAACTTATTTCTTGTCTTTTCAATGAGATGAATTGGAAAAAGAACCAGCAGCAGCATTTCTGGAGTCACGCTTTAATAGAAAACTAAGATAATGTATGAAAAGCTGCACATCATCAGAACTATGCAAAAAGATATATTAGGCTACTGTAAAATTGTGAAATATGTTGCATTTAGTAAGATTCCATATATCTTCACACTTGGATAACAGTGTTTTCTAACTCACAGTCGCACATCAAACCACTGAAGTGACCAATTTTCTCATGGAAGGTAGTACTTTCTGAATATAACATCAACAACCAAAAAAGAGGTTCGCAAATAAGGCAAATTCCTACAGTCATACCATGTCATGATTTCTTCAGTGTCCATGCAATACTGGTACGCCATTGGTTCCTAAAGAGACTTTTTTTTTTAAAGTATGGAAGCATGAAAAGTGCGCGAAACGGGCCGTATTCGATTTGGATTTGATTTCAGACGGAACTGGGGGCAGTGATTTGATTTGTTGATTCAGATCACTGTCCCTGATTTGATTCAGCTGTATCCAGATCTGAAGATTCAATGCTGATTCAGAGAATCAGCAATTTGGCCACAGACATGGCTTTAAATGTTTTTTCTACATACCTCAAGGTATCAGGTGGCTCGTGAAAACTGTGATACTGGGACAGATGGAGCATCCCACAGGAGCACAGCGTGCTTGGCAGAGAACCCAGAAGTGTACTACAAGTGCTTCTGGTCCACTTCCAAGTCTGCTGCCGAATACGCTGGGACCCCGCCCCCTGCGTTCCTGTGGGATGCTCCATCTGCCCCACCATCTCAGCATTCATGAGCCACCTGGTACCTTGAGGTATGTAGAAAAAACATTTAAAGCTGTGTCTATGTCTAAATCTCCAAATCTTTCTGAATCTCTTTGAATTAATTTGGAGGGTTCCAGTTCAATTAAGGGACATTAAAGGGTTTCCTGATTCAATTCGGATTTGGAGATTCAGCCACTGAATCAGGCCGAATCTCCACCATATCAAATCCGAGACCGAAGTTTCACATAGCCCTAATGAAAAGCTGTGTTGGCAACCACTAAATGCAGAATTTGCAAGTTTCTAAGGCACAGAGTATACTAAATCCTGATTCTTATACTGCTAAGACCTCTGTTATAAGAAGCAGCAGGCTCCCAGTTAAGTGATAGAGCCTGCCTCTGACAACCACAAACAGCTAACAGGTATTTGTTAGTTAACTGGTCCTCTCTAGAATGGCTGCACTTTCCTTATACAACTGAGCATACACAGAGGCTGCTTGAAAAGCGTACTGATCTAAAATGAACAAATGGAAGTATAATTCACTTATAAATGAATGGATTTACAACATGGAAAAGATTTCAACCTATGGATTGAAATCACCATTGTATTTCACAACAGTTGTATGTGGTATCACCTCTTTGCGATGCAGATGTCATTAAGATGAACATCCCTATGCAACACCTCGTATTTAGATGGAAGTTGTTTGTACAAGGTAGTACACAGGAACACCAGATCAAATACATGTGTATCTATATATTATAATGTTTATATTTTATGTTTCATTTCTATGGGAGAGTTAAAGGAATAGGAATGGAGGCTCAGACCAAGGAAAGTCAGTCTCCAGAATTTTGAAGCTTTCACAGCTTGCCAGTTGGTAATCGAACAAGTAATTGAGCAGTTGTTTTTTGTTTTTTTAAGGGAAGACTTAAATTTAGCAAAACAGTACCAATAACTGGATAGGTTCAGCATATGAATTTCAACTACTCTAAAACCAAACAAATAGAAAAACAATTTCCTCTAGAATTATTATGCATGTTGCTGGCCAAGCTTTACTAAAAAAAGGAAGATCTTTCAACAGAGATGGCAAGGCAAGACTTATAACGTGTGTGGGGGGGGGGGGTGGGGAAATGGACTATTTTCCCATTTGGCAAATCTTTTGGATTTAAAAAACCTATTTATTTCATCAGGATGAAAAATAAGATACAGACATCCAAATCATCAGGTCACTAACCAGGAATAATCACAACCCAAGTCCCTGTTCTGCCATTTTCCCAAGTCACAAGTGAGTGTCCCAAGCCATTTCTTACCCTTGGACTGGGTCTCAGTTCTTCCTCTTGAAGGTTATGTACTTTGTAGAAGTTAAAAATTGACTGGAGCAGACACCTGAACCTAGGTTTTCCACATTCTGGGGGGATGCCCTGATTATTAGGCTGTTGTCACTTCTAACACAGTGTTCTCTCACCCATAATCCTTGCCCCAGAGAGTCTATGCTGAATCTGTAAAACCTTTCTGATGGAATATGGTACATTCCTGTGAATGTTTCAGCTTTGAAAAACCTGCAATTTCAACCAAAATATTTACAGTACTATGCACATTCCTCTAGATTAGAGAAGATTCCCAGAGAGATTAAGAGCCATTTGGTTAGGTATATACAGAGATGTACATTCAAGTTCAGAAAAACCTTTACTGCACAGAGTCAGTGTACAATTTCCATATGCTCACAATTTAGTCAAAACAAAATCAAATCTTTCAGAATAAAGTCGGGTACTACTTCTCAGTGAGGACTAGTTCCATGTCAAGCTAACTTTTAATCATTGGTTTTGAAGGCCAGTTTTAAAATCTCTTCATTTTCTTTTCACTCAGAATCAAAACCAACTGATCCTGTTCAAACTCTCCAAATATATTTCTATTTGGCCAGAACCCAAATAGAGTACAATTCAGCTGCAAAACTATATGTTTCACAAGTTTATGACCATCTGCACATAGAGCTTTATAATGGAAACCATTTTGCAACCTTAGCAATCCAGCAGAAGCACCAGCAACAACTATGACACATTAAGAAGTCAGGATTACAGCTGTGAAAAATGTTCACAATGAAGTCATAAAACTACACAAAGCTTTCTTCAGTTTTGCCTTTCTTTTCAAACACAAAACCTCAGATAAAGGTTCACTAACGTTCACACATCTTTAGGGAGGCCATGAGCCAATTTATGGTATTGACATAAAACCCTGTAAGAACTGTTATTTTGACTGAACCTAAAACTCAAAGTACAACTCACAGGGTGCAGACTCATGTGGATTAAAACCAAAAAAATATTGCACATGAAGCCCTGGGAACAAAACCCACCAAGTTTTACACAGCTCATTAGGATGACATTATTAGAGTATGGGACCATTTAGCAAAACAATCCATGGCCAAGAACATTTTTAAATAAGGGGTGGGGTGGAGGTTGGGAATATACATTCCCCTTTGCTTGGAAGCCTAAAACAAGCCTAATTAACACTTTTGGAAATGTAAAAAAAATGTTAATTTGTTGTTCTGGCAGGCAGCCTGCTGCAAGCCACTCTGCCCACCAGATAAATGAGACTTTGCATCGACATTCTTTAAGCTTCTTCCTCAAGACTGACTAGAATATTGTGCCCTTTTGTGGCTGTGGATTTTAAACTTGTCTGACTAGAATATTGTGCCCTTTTGTGGCTGGGGATTTTAAACTTCTAAAAAGACTATGAAGCAAAAGGTTAGATAAAAGACTCAGAGCACAAAGTCAATCTCAGGTCCAAAGGAGAAAAAGGCAAGCCAACAGGCTCAAGTACTAAATCCCAGAATAAAGACAATTAACCCCTTCATGGTGGCATGCCTGATGAATTCCTTTGTCAAGGAATGGATGCACCCCAGGCATCCTGGAGCTTTACGACAGAATCCAGTCCAGATGGGATTTATAAAAAGTACATAAAATCCTACGTGATATGGATGTCTACTCAAGAACTATTCTCAGTTTAATACAGACGCTAGAACAAGAGAGCATACATGAAAATTAAAGAAAAATCTGATTTGAAACAGATGTCAGGAAGTTTTGTTTTTTTTCATGCAGAGAATCATGAATACTTGGAATAGCCAAGGAGGCAAAGTTCTTCAGGTAAAAACACTGAGCCCATTCACAAACAATTGAACACCATTCTGAGGTGGAATGGCGCATGAAGGTCTAATGGGCCTCATTGAGACAAATATCCTAACTATGTCCTGTGTTTGCAGTACAGAGTAGTTAAAGGTGCCTTGTACAAAAACTCATGGATCGAGCTGATTAAATTATTTGTTGCGACTAACAGAAGTTTCAAGCACTGCCCTGTTACTGGTTCTAAGTTCTGTGTATGCATTTGTTATTCATACATGCTGAATAATTCATATGAGTAAATTTTAGCTTACAGGGTGCGCTCAGATAATTGACTCAACATTCAGCTCATTTCCTCAGTCAAAACAAAATTCTGCTTATCTGTGTGTCAGTAAGGCTAATAAGCATAAGCAAGTACCCATGAAGCAGAATTAAGAAAAACCTATTGCAATTCCAAAAAGTTATTCTATCCTGCCCCATAAACTCCTTTCCACTGAAAACCTTCAGCCTTTCCTAACAAACTTGGCAAATAGATGGTCTTTGCAATATTCAGTAAATTAACACATTTAACTGTTTCTAATCAAAGAGGTAAGGAAGTAACAAACTCCACAGATAAACTCTGCATGGAGAGAGCCATACTGACAGCCCACCCCGTTCTCTAATGATGTCTGATTGTATCAAGAGACCACACACACTCACACATGCAGGGTGTGTCTACACAAGACACTAACTGCACAGTAGCCTAATACTACTGTGCATTAAAATGTCGTGGCAGAAGACGTGCTAATCCACTACTGTTCAGTAAAATTAGGCTACAGCATAGTTAGTGTCACTAAAAAGCATAGTTATACCAGTACTAAACTTAATGTGCAGTAACTATGGCATGTTAATGAACACGTAGACAGCACCCACACAGAATCTTTTTGACCTATCAAAGGAGAAAACAATTCACTATTTTAAAGTATGATTGGTCAACTGCTTCCTGATTCATTGTCTGCAATCCGCCAATCTGAAGACGATATCTACTCACCCAGCTCATTGACGGGTCTCAAGGTGACCAATCTAGAGAAGCTGCACATTTTTCTGCAGGGGAGAGTAAGCCGTAGGCCAGGATTTTTCTCCTTCTCCTTCCTCAGCGCTCAGTTCTCTGCTTCAAGGGCATGATGCTCTACTTCAAAATGGGTGGCTACTTGGTTGAGGTTGTGCCACTGTTGGAGTCAATTTGCAGCCAGCTTCTCCCAGCTTTTGATGTCGGTATCCATTTTCATACCTTCAGTGTGTCCTTGCAGCACTTCCTCTGGGCCCTGTGAGAGCTCAGACCATTACTAAGCTGGAAACAGAGAACTTGTTTTGGAAGTCAAGAGTCCAACCACACACAGCAAATATGGTGCTTGAGGATCATCAACTCCTCAAGCACCAAAAAGGATGTTGGTGTTTGTGGGGTCATCTTCCTATTTAATGTGGAGGGTTTTCTGAAGGCATTGTTAGTGATACCTCTTCAGACTCTTGAGATGATAATGGTAGGTCACCTACATTTCACATCCATACAGGAGAATGTAGATAATGACAGCATTGTAGACCTGGATCTTGGTGTCTGACTCAAAATTGCAATCAATAAAAACACACTGAAGAAAATTCCTGAAGGAGGCACTTGCACACCAGATCTTGTACTGGATCTTCTCAATATTCACTCTCCTAGACAAGTAGCTAGCAAGGTAGGGAGAGTGCTCACCTACTTCCAGGGTCTTTCTCTTAATGATAATTTGCACAGGAGGGTTACATTCATGTCCCAGTGCAGGTTGATACAGCATTTCAGTATTCTTGAAATTGAAAGAGGCCCAAAGTTCGGGAGACTTCTCCAAAAAGATCCAGAACAGTCCGGAGGTTTTCCTCAGAGTGTGCAAGGATGGCGCAGTCATTGAAATACTGAAGGTTAAGGATGGTTGTTTTGAATACTTTGGTCTTTGACAAAAAACATCCTAGCTTTAAGAGCCTTCTATCCATTTGGTGTTACGGGCCAATTTCAGAGGAAAGGCAGTCTTTAATGAGAACCAAGATGACTGTAAAAAATAAAAATAAAAAGGAGAAGAAAGTTGGGGCCATGACACATCGTTGCTTGACCCCAGTTCTGATGACAAATGAATCTGTTTCCAATCTGCTACATAGCACAGCTGTAGGCATCTGGTCATGGAGAAGGCTCCAGAACTTGGTACACTTTTCAGGGCACCCAAATCTGGCCAGTACTTTTCACAAGGTTTCATGGAATCAAACGCCTTAATGAGGTCAATGAAGGCCATACGCAGGTTTTGGTGTTGTTCCTGATACTTTTCTTGGACCTGGCAGGCAAAAATCATGTCAACTGCCCCATGCGATGGTCAGATTCTGGCAGGGCCTCCTTAGCAAGAGGTAAAAAATGGTTCAGAAGGATGTGGGCAAAAACTTCCCTTGCTGTGGAAAGGATGATATACCTCGATAATTCCCCATACAAAGACTGATCTCCCCTTTCTTGAAGATAGTCATGATATTAGGATTCCTCAGGTCCACAGGTATCTCTTCATTGTTCCAAGTGCATAGAATAAATCCATGGAGTCTCAATACTAGTTCCTCACCACCAGTCTTATAGATCTCAGCTGGCATGCCAACCAGTACAGTAGCCTTGTAGCTCTTAGTTTCCTTGATGGCATGCCAGACTTATTCTAGAAGGGAAAGGTTGGCAAGGGATACCTTTTCAGGGTGTTAGGAGCTGGATTCAGTGGTGGTATCTTCCACCATTGACTCACAGTTCAGGATTACCTCAAAGTGCTCCTCAAAAATAATAAATTTATCCAAGCTAAATGGAAAGAGCATTGAGCCATCCTGAGGTTGTAGAAAAGTAGGACTGTGGGAATCATAGAAAATTAGGGTTGAAAGGGACCTCAGGAAGTCCAACTCCCTGCTCAAAGCAAAACCATCCCCAACTAGATCATCCCAGCAAAGTCTTTGTTGACCCAGGTCTTAAATACTTCCGATGATGGAGATTCCACCACCTCTCTAGGTAAGCCATTACAGTGCCTTCCTACCCTCTTAGTGAGAATTTGTTTTTCCTAATATCCAACCTAAACTTCACTTGCTGCAACTTGAAATGGTTGTTCCTTTTTCTGTCATTTGCCAACACTAAGAACAGTCCCACTTCATCTTCTTTGGAACCACCCTTCAGGTAGTTGAAGGCAGCTATTAACTCCCCCCTTAGTCTTCTCTTCCCCAGGCTAAATAAGCCCAGTTCCCTCAGCCTCTCCTCAGAAGTCATGTGCCTCAGGCCCCTAACCATATTCGTTGCCCTCTGCTAGACTCTCTCGAATTTGTCCACATGCTTTCTGTAGAGGGGGGCCCCAAAACTAATCCAGATGTGGCATCAACAGTGCCAAATATAGAGGAATCACTTCCCTCAATCTGCTGGCAACACTCCTACTAATGTATCCCAGAATGCTGTTAGCCTTCTTCACAACAAGGGCACATGGTTGACTCATATTCAGCTCCATAGATGGCCTTCATTGCTCAAAAAGCTAAGCATGTCACATTTGTTAGCATAGAGCTGAATCTCTTTGGCTTTATCTTACCACCACTGAATTTTGATTTCCTGGATCCTTCTTTGAGCTTTGGCTTTGATAAGCTGATACATCTCCTTGTGCCAAGATGAGGTGTCATCTTACCAAGTGGAAAGAGCCACTCTCTTCTGGTCAAGGAGGGCTTGGAGCTCAGCATCACTCTCATCAAACCAGTCTTGGCACTGACTGGTGGTTTAGCCAATGGATTCAGCACAGGCCATATGGACGGTGGCTTTAAACCTCTTCCAGAGTTCCTCAGCATTGCCTTCATTAGTGGACAAGGCAGTTCTTTCTATGAATACATTGTTGGAGATCTTTAAAGACCTTCAGGTCTTGAACAGGTTTGGTTTGGAGAGTCCTCTGAATTGCTTCAGGTTGTTTTCAGTGTTTCAGAGGAAGCAAAATGTTCATAATGGATTGGGCAAGACTGTGATCTGTCCAGCGATCGTAGGCAGCTCACATTGTTTGAATGATATGGACATCCATTTGATCACAGGCTTTAACAATAACATAGTCAAAGAGCTACCAGTGCTTACAGTGAGGGTGTCTCCAGGTGGTCTTATATTTGTCCCTCTGTCTGGAGATGGTGTTCAAGATAAGGGCATGATGTACATGTTTTCTCAAGAGAAGGATGCCATTGGAGTTGGCTTTTCCTACTCCTTCCTTCCCAATGATGCCACTTGAGATTTCCAGGTCACATCTGACGCTAGCATTGAAGTCATCAAGTAAAGTGATCTTGTCCTTCTTGCATGTATTAGTCCATCCTGATTAGATGGTAAAAAAGTGGTTTTGAAGAAGTGAAATATTTTGACATTCACACCCAGGAAAATAGACATTAACCAAAATTCATAGACTATAAATTGCACTCTCAATTTTTCCAATTTTTAATGTTTAAATTAGATCTGTACACATATCAATATACTACCATCTTACATATAGCTTGCTAGGGAGGAACAATCATTTCCATATTATGGTGAGCTATGAAACTACCATATGCTCCACTGTGCAGTTCCTCAACAAACTTTCCAAAAAAAACCCCAACAACACTAGAAGCACAGGAGATGAATTTTGTCTGATCAATTCAAAGCCAACAGAATTCCATTTTTCATGAAACATTCCTAAGTTTTACTAAATTTTCAGTTACTCAAAGTCTTGTGTAAAACATATATAAGTGTGAACAGCAATTAAAAATTATCAAGTAACTTTCCAAAACTGTAAATGTGAATCCGTGATACATTCATAGCTTAACTCTTAGCACATCTTCCTGCCTACCCCTATTCATACACCACATTTCTATAGGTAAAACTACTTTGAGTTTTAAGATTCTGGATGACTTGAGTGCTTCTTAGATTACATCCATTGTATTTGCATTTTGCTACGTGTTCAGATGAATAGCTTGTAATTAAAATAATCCTTTTACCAGCAGAGCATCACCCCAACCACAAATATTTACAGCAATCGTTCTTTGTGAGAAAGCTTCTCCTTTCTTGAAGATGATAATTGGAAAGGGATCACAATAGGCTGCTGTTTCACTCCAAAATGGGGTGTAAAGCAGGTGAAAAGTCACATAGCTACCTACGCACTCCAAGTTATTAATAGAAGCAAGTCAAAATTATCAAGGAACTTTCCAAAACTGTAAATGTGAATCCGTGATACTTAATTCAGTATAAAAATAGGACACTTTGACCTACTGACTTAAGGGAGGTCTTTGGGACACTGAGGAAGATACTGTGTTCGGACAAACATTACATTTAGATTGTCCTAATCAAGGTTACATAGATCTAAATGACTGAATGTATAAGCATCTGCAGTGCTTAGGTCACCCTAAAATGGCACACCTGATCTAAAGTTAGTTCTCATCTGAGGTGGACTTAGTTTAGACCAGCAAGGGTTAGCAATCTGAATAACTGGCAAGATTTAGCGAGGGTTAACCCAGCCTAGTGAATGCCTGGACAAAATGCAGTTCTGGGGCTGGGAAAGCTCAGCCACTTAGTACATTCCTGAGGCTCTGCTTTTTCTTTTTAACCCCTATCATCCTCCCACAGGAAGCCCTGCCAGCCCTTCCCACTGTGAACCTGCCAGCACTCTCCCTCCCTCCCTCCGCTCCCCACCAATTTATTTGCCTTTGGCTGCCCACACCTCACCCTGGCAAGCAATGGATACAATACAATGTATGTGTAAATTTACTGAAAGGAGAAACTCTTGTTTCAGTTGTTATAACTGAATAGGGAATTGTTGTGCACTTCCTGTCAGAAACCCATATCCAGTACCAACTTAACACCTCCAAACACAAATCCCACCATCTTGCCCCCTTCCAAGTTTCTCAAGTATCTCCCTACCTTCACTCATCCACTCTCCTGCCTTCTAGTGTAGAATGGCAATCACATTCCCCCTTTTCTTCCCTTCCTGTACAGGCCTGTTTTCACTGTGGGCAACGTTTTTGGATAGAAGTGGCTACTTGAACCTTCAGTTTTGGCAGTCTAGCTATTCCAGTGCCATAGGCTTGTATGGGGGGAAAAAAAAAAAAAAAAAATCAGTAGTACTGCTTTCTTTCATTTGTAAAATGAAATTCTTGGTGGTCTCAAGATTGTGAGCTGGCTGTGGCAAAAAGCATGTCTCCTGCAGAGGACCATGAAAATCACAGCACTATATAAATGCTTAACATGAATATGGTACCAAAGCCAAGTAAGCTGCCAGTCTATGGATTAATGAATAACCCAGATCGCATCCAAATGCAATAGCTACAAGCAGCTAATTGTAAAACAGAACAAGCAGAACAAGTAATCAAAGTTCAAACAAGTGTTCCATAAAAAGTCAGAAATGTATGAAAGAAATTAAATGATCTGGCTCCCAAGTATATTGAAATAAACATAATTAATAAAGGGAAACTGATATCTTTATGCTGGTTATTTTTCCAGATTTTACATTAGTATTATTTTATGAATATTCAGGGAATACTGAATACCAGCTGCCAAAAAAGGATCTGTGTCATATCATTGGACTACAGTGACTTCAAGCAATAAAACAAAGACCAAAATAAGATAATCGTCACCCTTGGCAAGCAATAGTTCTCACTGCATTCATGATTATTATACAAGATCTAGCCTTTTGCTGAATTCTGAACAAGAGAGAGAGAGAGAGTGCATAATACAAGCAAGTCTAAACTCATTTTGCTTCTCCACAATAATTTTTTTCCCCCAAAAATGTAAACTCCAGGGATATCCTACCACTTGAAATTAAGTTGCTGTTGTTGCACCATTATAAATGTGTTCAAGTTTTAAGCTTTATGTAGCCTTCATTGTGTTAAATACAAATTGTGTGGGGTGTAATGACACAGATTTTTTTTTCCTGGCAGAGTCAAGATAAAATATGGGCTGATTACTGGGGAAGCTAGGATGCTTTCATCATCATAAGCATTTCCTGCCAGTCTACTCTGACTAGATATTTTGATTCATTGGCACTACAAAACCCCATGTTCCAGAGCCCTGAGTAAACTAAAGAGTATCTGTGAATTTCAACAATAGTCAGTACTTTCTCCTGCTGTAGTCTATTCCTAGTAGGGAGAAGATTCAACCTGCATTAGTATTTTACATGCAAATTTATTCTGCCCTGTATGTCAAGCAGTTTAATGATCTGAACACAATGAATAATCTGCAGATATTATGAATGAGACAATTAAAGGAATCACGAGTCTGTCATATTTTGGAAATATATCAACAAAGGGGATAAAAAAGCAAAGAGATGAAAACCAGAAGACTAAGCATGTTGTACAGACTTACATCTCAAACATCTTACATAATTAAAAGCAAACAAATTTTCTATTCATTGTCTTGTAGTTTCTGAAATTCTTATTTAAAGGGATCCTGACAGTGTTTCACGGATTATCCTGTGACAAACCGGCTGTAGGGAGTGTGCCTGGAAAGTCTATATTCTCATTAATTGACAAAAATTAGAAACAGTAAGAATGTAGCATTGCATTCATGCAATAAAATTTCTAGCATTACATCTTTAGTCATATTTTCTGAAAATAAATTACCCTACCCAACAAAGTGTAAACCCCAGGGCTATCCTAAACACATAGATTGAAATTCAGCTGCTGTGTTGTACCATCATAAATGTGTGCTAATCAAATGGGTTTCTCAGGGCCTTGTTACACAGTAATTCTGGGCATCTTCTAGAGCCCCTGACCCCTGGATTGTCTGCACATTAACAACTGAACCTAATTTTAAGTACATGTTAGGCACCTTGGTTATGCCATTCCAGGGTAGGATTCTCTCTCCATGTTACCCAGTTTATGTTACACTAAAGTAGCACCACTCTAGGCTACACCTTAGTGTAAACACCCCACCTGCCACCCCCTCTCCCTGGCAAGCCTGGATCCTATAAACTGCCTCCTCTACTCCACCCTCCCCCACACCCCAGATCCTTGCTCCCCACCCCACCCATTGCTTACTTGTGGATGCCCATGCTGTCTGTGCCAAGGGAGTAGGCAGGGAAGGGTAAACCTGCCTGTCAGCCTCTGCTGCTCTCTGGGCCAAAAGAGCAGCAGCCCAGCAACAGCTGGGGTAGGAGCAGCCAGGAGGGAGGAGGGAAACCCAAGAGCCATGGGGCTAGCACCAACGCCCATCAACATTTGTGCACCTCACGGTGTAAGGTATAATAAGGCCTTCAACCTGCAGGTAATGAAGTGCCTACAGAAGGAGTGGAACAAAGGCTTGCTAGAGGAAGAGTGACACTGATTAGCTCTACACTTCCAAAACTTTATATTCAACATTTATCTGGAAATTTTGAGCTTCTTGGTTTCTATGACTGCCCACCTACCCTCCTTCCATAAAATGAGTTGTGTTTTTAGGATGCTGTAGGTCTAACCAACTGCTGCTTTTTCTGTGTTGTTTCATTGGGTTGCAAGGGCAGTATCTTGTTTGGTTTTGTTTTGCTGTTTTAAGGTCAGAAAGGAATTCTACCTGCTGAGGTTAAAATTAGCAGACATCTGATTTATATTACATTTGTCATAGCAAAGCACAGATCAACTGATGTACAGCTTGAAAATATAATATTCAGTACTTCATAGGAATGCTAACTTTATCTCAATGACCATGGTGAATAAAGAACTTCCAGGACTAGCTCCTGAAAGTAAAGAAGCGCAGCTGCTAAAACTCTTTGGTAAAGTAACATGTGGAAGGAGGAATAATCTGGGATATTGATCAATATGCCTCCAGGCATAAATACAGAGCTGAACCAGCTGGAGGGAGGATTATTCATTGCACTGAATTAGCTCATCATGCTATGCAAAATAATACTTTGCCACTATACCTGACCTTAGTTATACAGTATTTCAGCTGGGTGAAGGAGATCAGAAGCTCTAATGGAGCATCTCAGAGTCGCTAAATGCTTTGGGCTTACAGAATTATAAATCCAATACAGCTACATCATGCAGGGCTTCCATGGCCTTTGCCATGGAGCTAGAAGCCCGAAAGCCCTGCTTCTAACTGCGGCTTACCTCTCAGCTCTTTAGCAGAAAACCCAGAATGATTTTCTTGGGTTTGCAATACCAGGAAACTGAAGTCATCTAGGTATCAGACATTAAGGTTTCTGACTTACTGAATCAACCAGCTCCCAGAGCTGCCAGCTTTTTAAAATTTCCTGGAACCTAGACATTTTCCTATGAAACTGAAATCCTGAATTTTAGCCCTCTCTAATACTGAGATCACTTTATCTGAGGCTGAAGTGATGTATCTGTACTCTACACATCTTCATCCACACTTTATGTGCTGTAACCAGAAGCTACCTATATTCTTCTTGGTGGTATCCTGCCACCACTGATTGAATTGAAAGCTACTTCCACATTTCGTATACCAGAAAGGAAGGATTCCTCAGTTGACTTAATGAATGACTGATGAGTACAATGCAAGTAGTTGTCATTCATTGAATTCTGTGTCAGCAATTCACCAACAGAGTCTGTGGCTAGGAAACTCTACTCCGTTACATATTCTGTTTCAGAGAATAGAATGGATAGAATAGAGAGCAGGGCTAGATGCAGACATGCAGAAAGCCTGATGTGGAATCAGGCTAAGTTGCATGGCTTTCTGTAAGAGGTGTAGTTCAGATTGGTAGCCATCAGAACACACATTGGTGGGGAAACAAATCTTAGACTGGGTTTTGCCATTTTTAAACAAGGCTCTGTGCCAAACTTCTGTTCTGTTACAGGTATAGACTGGTTTCTGATCACTTATATCACCGGTAAAAGTGTAATGTCTATATGTGGCCTAAATGAGACTCTTGGTATAGTGTTATTAGCCATATCCACTTTTTCTCCTCCATCCCCTAGCTCTCTCTCACATGCAGTGCATGATTTTCTAGGTACTGATTAGATTCAGGATCTCATCTTGGTTTGAAGTCTCAAGTAAAACGTGCTGTTGTTCATCCCTCCAATGGGAACAAAACAGAACTCTGAAAATCTACATCTCAAAATCCAGTATAGATCATTGCTTGTTAGTTCTCTACAAAAACCTATATTCAAACTAAAACAAGTCTGAGCCTAAAACTTGTGTACATCTGAGAATGTCGTACAAGAGAGCTCAGGAAAAACCTCTAGCAAGGACTCTGTGAAATCCTGAATTTAGTAGGGACTTTAAAGTACGTCTTATTCTGACTGTTGCATTATCTTTATTGGTATTGGTACTGTGTGATATTTCATTACTTTAAAGCTCCTGCCAAAGGTAAAAATGTAAACCAAATGAACAATACTATCTTATAAAGTGCAACAAACACGTGAGCTACCATACATTTTGGGAAGAACCTACTACTGATTCAGTTTATGACTACCACAAAAATGACTGCATAGGTCTGAATGCCAATCAAGAGATTAAAACTGTAGGCAGTAACATATTATTTGCCTCTTAACGCTACAGACAATGTGTCTGCGGTTACTGTACAAGCAGCCAGGCATCCTGGCATCCTATTGAGCTTCCTATGGAAGTAGATGAGTTAAAGGAATAATGTTGCCCTTGAAGAGAAAAAGCTCCTGATTAAGATTTCAGAGCTTTTTTGTTTTCTACTATACCTCAGAATGGATATCACACATACACAAAAGTACACCAAAGTATTCACTCCAAAACCACAATCACTGTTGTTTCTAAAAGCCAGATGGCTTTAGTCATGATTAAGCCAAATGATTAAAATGATAGACTTACTATATGCTACACAAAAGCACCAAAAATCTTTTTTCCTGCCATAACATGCATTGCATGAAAGAGAAGGAAAAGAGAAGAATGAATATTAGGTCAACCATTGAAATAAGACGCAAGATTTCAATTATTTTTAGGTGCTAATATGGAGACGAAAGATATTGTTATAATAAGGGATCTATATCCTCTTTGATTATATCCTTGTTACTTTCTGATTATTTATTATTTCCTCTGCCCATGCACCAGGATACTTAAACACTCTTTGGGAATTAATATTATACACATGAGAGTGTCAACGCATATCTGAAAGTCCCACTTTTCTAAAAATTTGTGAAAACACAAGCAAGTTAAAAAAAAAAAAATCAAGGAAATAGTTTTTTTTAGTTTTTCAATTTGAAAAAAAACTTTGTACAAGGATTTGCAAGCTCAGCTTACTTGTACTCTCACTGTCTCTCTCTCACTGAAATGTGAGTTCTCTAGAGAAATAAGAAAAATCAACCACCATCACTGCTAGCAAAGGCAGCAACCCCCCCCCCCAACTACTATATCTGTTTTTTAGCTATCAGTCTAACTGATAATTCTGGCTTGCCAGAGCTGTTTCATTCAGTGACCCAGCTGCAATCTTCTCCTCATTATATAATGTGCATCTCTTAGAAAAGATGTGGGGACCACTACCTTTTAAAGTCAAACACTGATACTAAATTTAGGAGTGTTACCACTCTAGTATCTCCTCAAGCAAAATGGCAGACTCTAAACCTTTTATCTAAATTCCTGCTTCAAGTGAGACATGTCACCTATACCTCCTTAGTATTCATCCCTCAATAGTCACCAGAATCACTGCAGCAGGTGCATCAAATCAAGCAGAAATAGATTTGATATGTTTAGCTGTAGTATCTTCCAGTGAGGCTCTCAAAAAGAAGCACGTTGTTTTTCTAGCCAACAAACTGACCGGTGCCTGTTTGCTTCAGGGGGTCAATTACTGCTAGAATCATTCTCCTTGACCTGCATTGTTGGCATGTGCAGTAAACAGTCAACGTTTTCTCAATATCACTATTCATTTGAGGCCAGGATGACATGTAAGCATATATTTTTAAACATGTTTTTAGTCACAATCTTGTGTAATACTGAGGCTTCCTCTTTAATTTGAAAGAGATTGGGAACACATTGCCCTGGCCTCTCTCTGTTAACAGCCATAATTTCTACAAAATCAACAAGTCATGAAGGCACTTATTGTCCACAATCAGACACTGTTTTTAATGGTGTGTATATATATATATATAAAAATGTATGCCTCATTACAACTACTTTTGTCAAATGATCCATCCCCTCCCTGATTGCGTATAAGCACCAAATCTCTTCAAAGTTTATACTCAATACAGAAGTCATACATTTATGAAAAAAAAGTGAAAAAGTGATATCCATTCACAGAGGCATAAAAGGAAGTATTTGCCATTTGCTTTTTGACAACGACATTATGCAGAATAGGGTCACTTTTAGCGAACACTGGCTTATATGACACTTTCTAAAGACATGAACTAAGGCCAAATGCTCTTCTATTTGAGCATATTTAAACTCATTTTTGCAAGTTTTTGTGGTACATAAGACACTGGTGTATAGTTTTGCCCCTACTGCTCCAAGAGGACTGTGCCAATACATTCTTTGGAGGTATCTACAAATACCACAGCTTTTTACCGACAAGTGACCCCCTCTAGTTTCTCATCTCTTTCTTAGTATTTGTATCCCCTATCTATTGTATAGCTTTGGAAAGCAGCATTCAAGTTGCAGGTTAAGGTTGCTAACTTAGGCATAAAAGTTACTTTGCATAGGTAAAGAGTTACCCAAAGAACCATGTCTGCATGGATCAACCATTCCAAGGAAGCATTTACCCTTCCTTTGGCTAGTGGTTGATGGCTTCAGTCTAACTGATCTACCTCAGTGTGGGCCAACGTTTATGGTAGTCATGCAACAGATTAAGCCACACACCTCCCCAAAGGTGTTGTTGGATGTTACCTTTCCCATGTGTTAAGTGCTCTTAAGATGCAAGTGCCTGTGAGTTAAGGCAGGATAAGACAAGCTAAGTGCCCGCTGAGCATTTCAAAAGTATACCTCTTTGGATGAGAATCATCTCCAGCTGGTGTTAGCTCACATTGCAGTAACATCAGTCTGTTCCACAGAGCCAACATCAGCAATTTGTAGTCCTTCAGTATCCCAGGACGTACTTCCCGGCCCCCCTTCCCCCCGGCCCCCCCCCCCCCCTTCACCCCTCAATACACACTGGGGATGATCTATCACCCACATGAACAATTTATCATCCAGAACTCTCTTGCTGTGGACTGACAGAGAGCCAGGGAGAGCCAGGCAGCTGAAAGTGAGGAAGGAGCCATGGGAACAGGGGGAAGGGCAGGTGAGTGGGGAATTGCAGGGACACTGGAGAGTTGCATCACCAGGCAGCCACAGGGCAGACTTAGCAGCTCCTGGGCATATCCCTGCTCAACAGATCTCCATCAGCAAGGCAGAGCTGTGCACATTACAGAGGTTATTAACCCTTACCATGAGACTGTTCACAGCATGTGCTAACTTTAATAACACCTAATATTCTTTAGAGTTAGTATATACAAATTGTAACATGCAGCAACACTCGGATCCCTTTCTCCTGCTCAATCTTCTGCTGTGCTTTGTTCCCTGTCCTATGATCTATACCCACTCTTCTATTCTGCTTTCCATTCACTGCCCATTCTGCTGCTCTGCTTTCTGCCAGCATGCTCCCTCCCCCTCCTTGATCTGTCACATGACAATACCACTTGTGGCACATGTGCCACAATATTAGGTCAGCCCCTGGCTTGGTAACCCCTGATCTACCCACACATTCTGTTGATTTGATTTCTCTCCTAGGTCATGTCATTATTACTATATAGTATTTACTTTTATTTGTTTATCTGTACTCCAGTAGCTCTTGCTGTCCCCAGAGCTTCCCAGAGCTCTGGTCATGTTCTATCACTATTTCCAAAATCAGAACACCAATGTAAGACTGCAGCAGGTTGTTACTCCTTTAGCCAGGCCCTGGAGCCAACTATCCTACCTCAAACTAAACAGAATAACCAAAACATCAACAAGCTCCCCTCCACCTCTCCTGTCTAGGGAAAAGGGTTTCACTACAGCTCTTCAATGTTGCCTTTCTTCTTAGCTTCCCTCCTCCCTAGCATCTCTCTGCAAGCCTTTAACTTCCTCCAGGGCCAGAGAATCATCTCCATCAGCTGGATCAGCACTCCTAGGCAGGCAGGCTATTACCCTCTAACCTCTTGCAGCTGGGCTCCAGCCTCTGAGCCATGCACTTTATTACAAGCCCCTTATTAATCTCTTCACCATGCATTTTTTTTTCTTTTTCCCAGTGACATAGCATGGATGCCAAGTATAGCCACCAAAAGAAATGTTGTCTTTAGCCTCAGATCAGTCCCCTGTTCTTCTGTTGCTCATTACTATGATTTTAAATATTTTATTCTTACATAGATTATAGTCGTTCTCAAATTGTTGTGTTAAGAGTTTCACAATTAGCCTCCATTCTTTGAGTTAAATAAACCCCATTGAGTATATTAAGTGTTTCTGATATTGTCACTATTTTAAAAAAAAACTTGGACTGTAGTTCTTTTTTTACTATCATTCATTGGGTATAGCTATACTGCAGCATTCACTAATCACCAAAACAGAAGAGTAATTTCTTATTCCGAATCTCAGTTGCAGCTGCATGTGCATTAAAGGTTCACCCACACAATTTCTAAAGCCCATATCCTGAAAAGATGTTTATAGGAAAAAAACTCACAACTTGAATCAAGTTTATTTAAGCACCTGTCTTGCACTGAGGATCTGGGCCTCAGATTCTGTTACAAAGTGGATTTTCAGAATATGAAGTTGGAAAAAAGAAATTGGTTTTATCACCCAAATTGTTTCTAAAAAGTTCTCTTCCTAAAGTTTTCCATAAGGCATCAAAGTACCCTTGGTGCATGTATTAATAAGCCATTCCTGCACTCACATGAAAATTTCAAACATGTCTAAAGTCTTACCAGTGGAGGGACAGATTATGTAATGTTTATTCACCATCTTCTCTGACTATTGAAGTCATTTTTAGTGAAGAGATGAAAACTCCAAAAACCTGACATTCAAGATGGAGAAAATGAAAAAGAGATAAAATAGATCTGTAGTGTCTCCCCTTCTATACACTGAAGAATTAAGAAAATGTTTAGTAGGGAAAAATTTGGAAGGCCAGATTTGCTTTTATGGACTTGATCAATCTCTTCAGAAGTAAAATAGGGGTCATATATTGGATGCCTTAAATATTTCAATAGTTTTCAGTATGTTATTCTTTTGCAGAAAGCTCCCAGCAAGGAGCTTCATCATCTGTCTAGTAGGCTTATATCTGCTGCAGGCATGAATGCAACCCCAAAAGAAAGTCACACTGAACTCAAATGATCATCTCAGTGACAAGAACTTGGGGGAGGGGGAAAAGTATCCTCATAAATTCCACATACAGCACCTATTAAGAACACTAACTCCCAGAGAAAATACATTGGATCATCTAACAGCAGACTCAAGTTAATATGAAATGAGAAAAAATTTATTCAGGATCAACAGGGATGTATGTGAATACATAGTATACCATGCATTGGCTTCATATGAAAAAGTGTTAATATACTCTACCCAGATTTCAGGAGAATTTCCAAGGTTTAGAAGTTCGTAATCCACAGACAAATATTTCTGCTGCCAATTGAAAGAAC
The DNA here is from genome assembly GCF_000455745.1 of Alligator sinensis. NCBI lineage: Eukaryota > Metazoa > Chordata > Crocodylia > Alligatoridae > Alligator > Alligator sinensis. The sequence continues at coordinate 2,816,162 of NW_005841937.1, read as the reverse complement.
TGACTCTACATAGTTTATTTGCCATGACTAAGAGACAGTTCATTATAATTACCTCTTGGAACAAAAATGATTTCCAAATTATTCAAATACATTTCTAAACCAAACTAAAACTTGCTTATTTTATACTGATATTAAAATTACTTTGTGAGATTATTGACCCTAAAATAATATGAGGTCATTATTGCTATTGCAAAATAAGAAACAAAATACTATAATTCTTAGGCTGCTGACAGACATTCTGTTTAATGCATGATGGGATTTAATTTGTGATCCCAACAATCACACATCCTGCCATGCACCTCGTGCATGGCAGAACATGTGATATTGGGAATGAAGATGAGATTGTAATCATGCTTTACCAGAACAGGCTGATCCTGGGCTGCCCATGCACCAGAAAATTGAAACCCAGGTGCTGACAGTCAGCTGATTGTTAGTTGGGGCCAGGGACCAAACCAGGATCTTGAAATGGCCCCAGCCTTGGCCCTGGCCAGCCAACAATCAGCTGACTGTCAAAACCACAGCTGGAAGCACATGTGGTTTTCACTCATCTGCAGGCACAGAGACCTATAAAATAATGTATGCTGCCCAGCTGGATGACACTGGTTGTTTTTTTTTAATTTTTTTTTTTAACAGGTCCCAGCATATGGGGAAGCCAAGATTGGGCTGTGGCAGCTTGATCCTGGGGTTCCTATGCCTGGAGATGAGTAAAAACTGCCTCTGCTGTCCAGCTGAGGTACACATATAGTTTTCTGGCATTGCCAGTGCACAGAGACCTCATGACTGGGAAGAGGTTCCTTGATCTCATGGTCCCCAGTCAATGGAGATATCAGAAAGTGATGTGTGAAATCCAGCTGCGCACAGTTTTTAAAGGTCTGGGGTTCAGTGAACCTAAAATCAGGAAGGCGCTTACCGATATCAGTCTCACTACATCCCTCCCTCCAGAGTTAGAAGGGAAGGAAAAGCAGGTCTGAAATCCAGCTCAAGTGAACAGGGAGAGCTGTAGGCTGGAGCTGCCCTATGGTGGTTCCTGACACTCAACTGAATGTCAGGATCCCTCATAGGCCAGCTCCAACCAGCCACACCTTCTATTTAAATTGCAATGCAAATGAGCCACAAAGTTGCTATACATTCTTTGTGGAATAACTTTGTAGCTCATTTACTGTATTATCATGCCTTAAATTGACTTGAATGTTTCGCCAGGTTATTATTTAAACCATGATTAACCTGTTAATTGCTTCTCAAATAGCATGTGCACCAGATACCTTTTGGCAAAATGTAAAGAACCAGCACAGTTACACAAAACACCAATCTCAAATTTCATATAACAATAGTACTGTCCTCATATTACTGTCTCAACCGGGTCCATATACCATTGAAATCCCCTTAAGACTTGTCTCCAAACCACACATTTTGCTATAATGCTGTAGAGCAGTGATTCTCAGCCTGTTTGTAAACATTGATGGACAGTCCCAACCCGGTGTGCCTCACTCCTGACCTGCTGCCCCCTGGCCCCAGGCCTCAGCCCCCAAGAGCATGGGGGGAGGTGGGGGAGGGAGGGAGGCAGCAGGGGCACCAAGCAGCCCCTCGCAGGCTAGAACTCTTCCAACTTTCAAGGCAAAAGCCATGGTTTTCCACATTTTTCTCCTTTAAAAGAGAATCCATTTTTAAAGGTTGTTGATCCATTTTTAAAGTGTATTCATGACCCTTTCATATATTTTTGTGACCCACAGATTGAGAAATGCTGCACTAGAACACTGTAGAAGATACATTATTTTTAATCACATTTAGTGCTTTATTTGAAGCAACATGTTAATAATGGAAATCTACTTCCTTTGAGGCATTTGTAAGCTTTTTGGCACCATTCTGGCCTTTGACACTGTTTGATCTCGCAAAATAAACAAGGGCTGGCAAAGTTGGCACATGACTGGGAAACCTGCAAGGAAAAAAATCAGAATGCTAAAGGAAGCAGTGCTTGTACTATTCAATGCACCTGTGAATAATTAGTCAAGCAACTATGCTATTGAAGGTAACTTTTTGAATACTTTCATGCTTGCAGTAGCAAATGAATGTCATGGATAAGGTTAGAACTCTCCTCCTATTATAATAATTTCTTTTCAGAATAAAACCAATCACCAATTGCCAACCACCAATGGCAGTTTCCTTTCCACACTTAAAAGATTATTTAAATGAATATTCACTACTCCAGTTAGCACCAATTCATTCTTGTATAAGGTTTTAATTGGCAGAAAATATGTCATTAAGTAGGAAAAGTTAAGGAAGTTAAACACTCATTGTTCAGTTTCCCAATTCACAGGAATATTTTATTTAAAAAACAACAACAACAAACTAAACAAGCATCTAGGCCCAAAATATCCACATTCTGAGGAGCCATTCAAAATCCCGAACATTAAAAATTACAAAAATATTTGTAATGTGCAACTGAGTGGTGGCAACCGGGACATCATCCCCAGGCATTGCCTTTAGGGACAGAGGTGCAAAAATAGCCACAACCACATCTGGCAGCTGGCTGCATTGCTGCTGCTGCCAGTTCATCAGCCCAATGTATCACTGCTGCCCAGGGTGTGGAGCTATCCTTTTATACTTCTGATGCTTAGAGTAGAAGTCTGGATGGAACTGGCAAAATGTTTGGGGTATGTAAATTTTAGAGCTAAATTTTATGGTTTGACCCTCCTTCACAACATATTTACTTCTTTCTATATAAAGTTAACCCATTCAGACTATTGTGCATAGGCAAGTCATGCAAGAACAATATACAGCTTTTTTTAAAGTAAAATGGAATACATTTAATCCTATGGAAAAAGCAAATCCTTCTAAGTCAGGGATAGGAAAAGTCTGGCCTCTGGGCCAACAGCAAACTCCATTTCCCAGCATCCCCTGCCCAGGTGGCTGGGGCCAGTCTCCATGGAGACCCCAGCCACACCTATGCTGTGATAGTACAAGGCTGGGGTTGCCATGAAAACCAGTCCCAGGCATGCTGGCAGAGCACGTGACAGGGGAGGGCAGGGGGCTGCTCTGAAGCTACTGGGATCAAGTGGAGGGGGCAGCTTGGTCCGGGGCCAGGACAGAGCTGCGATCTGCAGCCCACATGGTTTGCGTAGGGGCACGCAGGCAGCAAATCGCAGCTCTGCTCTGGCTCAGGACGAGGCTGTCACCACTGGAGGCCGGACCCAGCCATGTGGGCAGGGGCTACTGGGAAATGGACTCTCGCTGCCAGCTGGATCCACTATTTTGCCCACACCTCCTCTAAGTGAAGGGAATATGGTGCAATGGAAAAATCACCAAAGTGGGAGTCAAAGAAGAGCCAGATTCTCTTCTCATCTTTGCCACTACTCTCACTTTTCTCACATCACCTGGTAAAGTCCCCTCTGTGCCTATATTCTATTAAGTGATGGTCACCTTTCTTTGTAGAGCACTTTAAGACCTGCAAATAAAACATGTTGTATAAGAAAAACCTTTTTAGAATTGCCCTCTTCACAAACCAAACCAACATCATGCCCTGCAAGTCAACAGATTTTAGTGCCAATGCATTAGAAGGACAAAGACCATGTTTCCCACCTGCATATACTCTAATGTAGGGATTGTTAACAGAAGCACTCCACCTGACCCTGCCTTTTGTAGTGATATGCAGATGCTGTACTGTCTGTCATAAATCAATGTTGCCAAAATCCAACAGCAAAAACAGGATAATTTGTTTAAGTGCCCACAGTACAGTGGAAAAAAGTTACCAGTATATCAAGCATCTATGAAGCTGGCTAAACTGGCTACTAACCTTGGTAGCAGTGTGCACTATGATGAAACACACTTGATTTAAGTAAAACACCCATATTTTCAGGTTTCAACTCTTTGTGTATTTATGGAAGTGTAGTTACCCAGCATCCACTTATTGAAAAAAAATGCCAGTAATTTAGGAATCCCAGGAACTGTGGTGCTTCCTATCTATTGAAAAACACATATCATTTTATATATTATTCTATCTACTAGTTAAGCCCTTACAAATGAACACCATGTAGTTACAAAGAATAGCAGAACACTCCTGAATTAGCAGCAAGGAATGACTACAAAGGGTGGCAAGATCATCCATTATCTTATTGGATGAAATCCTGACCTTTTAGTTCAGAGGTAAGTAAAATGATATAAAGAAAAGAAATGACTATGTTCCCCTGACAAAAAAAGTCAGTAGAAAATTAAACAAGCTAATTTCTTTTTAATAAACCTTCTTTGCTAATAATATATTGACATGTGTTTTTACTATACTAATCTTAGTATCATTTTACAAGTAATGGTAAAAGGTTTTTGGACAGGCATTCTGTAGTACACATACTAGAGAAAAATCAAAGCAGATGGCAGGAAGGATGGATTCTAGCAGAAAGGCCCTGGGGATTATGGGCTCAACCTTCTGAAATAATGCTTTGCAGGCTTTTCAAAATTGTTTTGTATAGAGACGAACTTGAGCTTCAAAATTCTGATCTGGGTTGTTAAAAGCAAGAGTGTTAGTTTGGTTCGTTGTCAAAAAGGTCCTGCTACCAAATCTGGTTCCAGATCAAGTACAACTTCCCAATATTCAGTGTTCAGTCACAGACCAAGAATTTAAGGAATTTTCAGGTCCATATGTAGTTTAACTCGGTTTTGTTTCAATTTGAAACATTTTGCCTTGGACAGTTCACTGTCTAAAAATGGATTAAATCTCTTTGTGACAAATAGCTATAAATACAATGAAACTTTATATGATTCACCCTAAAGTCATTTTCTTCCTACTCTTCTGTTTTGTACGTGTATCATTCCAGTCAGTTAAAACAAACTGTCCCTCATAACACTACACACTGGAACTGTCTGCTTCATTTAACTTCAGAGAGAATGAGAGGTGACCAATTTGCAAAACAGAAAAAGGAAAGTCCTGACTAACCCAGGTAACCCCTTTATGAGCACTTATTAATAATCCCCTCCCTAAGTGGGCACACACAAATGACACATATAGTGATCTCCTAATTATATGCTGTCACGGAGCGCCCTCCAAGGGGTGCTTGCTTGAGACCAATGAATCCCTGTCATCTCTGTTCACCCTCACCTTCCCCATGAAAGCTAGCCCAGGCCTGGCTTCAAGAGCAGGTGTGGGGAGCCCAGGTTCTTTCCTGCCTCTGACCCATCTCTCACCCATCTCTCACCCTGTTTCTCTGTGGCCCTGACACAAAGAGCTAACTTTCAGTTCTGCTCCAGAGAGAGACTATACCTCCTTTTGGGGAGAACCAAAGCAACTCAAGGTCATTTATACACATGATCCAGGAGCAGAGGGGGTAGGGAGAGCTTTAATTAGAGTGCCTCTGAGAGCTGCTCTAATTAAACCACCTGGAGCATCTCATGTCTCAGTGTCCCTGCACTTTAAAATGGCAACGGGCACATTTTATCTAAAGCTCATCAATTGAGCTGTAGACAAAGTGCCCCCACCACCATTTTGAAGCACGGGGACAATGAGATACAAAATGCAGGAGACTGCTGAAGCATGATAATTAATTCATTCCAGAGTACTCGATTAATCAAGCTTTCTTTGACGTGCTGGAATTTCCGCATGTTGGTGCAGCCTCCCTCCCTGTGTATAGGCACCCCAAAGTTTCGAGCAGCAAACCTAGCAGCCTCTTCAGTAAAGGCATGTATTTGGGCTCAGGCCACTGACAGGTTCTCTGCCCCCCTCCAAAGGGTTAAGCAGTTCCTCTATCCTAATTACAGCCCAGAATACTCCTAGACATTGCTCTGCTGGTCTTTTTCTAATCCCTCCAGGCCCTGAGCCGCCAGAGTTCCTTTCCTGGTTTCCAACCCCAGACTTCCTCTCCCAGAAGCTGACAAGCTCTTGTTCATAGTCCCCTCTCTATTATTGTACTCATTTCACTCAGCTTCCCCTCATCCTCCTGATACAAGTCATCTCACCTTTGTTCCTATCTCAACAAAGTTACTTAAGATTCTGTAGATGCTAGAGGTCCGTCTAGGTCCTCCCACAGGTAGAAAACCTTGGTGCTCAGCTTTTTTAGCCTCCCCCCCACCATGTGCATCATTAAAGATAAACCAAGTAGTGCAACATTATAACAACATGAATACAGTTAATACAGAAATATTACAATAAACCCTAAAGTCTGTCACATATGCCAAAGTTAGAAGGATTTGAGGAATGCTTGTTCTGAGAAGCAAATATACCTATTACTCTATGGGGGGAAAATTTTGAACAATAATATTTTGTGTGTAATTATTATTAAAAAAAACACCCCACTTACAAAGTGTTAAAAACAGGTAGTAACTTTTAAATGAAACATTTGATAATATTTTAGGCTACAGGAAAAAAGGACATGGTTCATAAAAGAAAAAAACAAAGTCAAGTGGTAAAAAGATATACAATGAGTGAATGGTCTTATATTCCACACTGGTATAACAGAGCATGGTTTAATTCGAGAACTGCTATCAAGTCATCAGCTGACAAACTTCCCATGACCCTATATCAAATGTGTTAAGGCTGAAATGTCAGAATAGTAGACAGAAGACAACATGATTGGCCTTCCAACTGGCTCCTACTACTCCAGGGAGGCTGGTTGTCATGTGCTGCTTAATTACCTCCAACTGGTCCCAGTTACCTGAATGGGCATGACTGCCTGCATATTGGCAACAGCCCTCTCAGTGTTCAGAAGGCTACTCAACAACTTAGACAACCCTGGGGTAGCTCCCCTGCTAGGCCCCACTCCAGTCTGGAATCCTGGCTTCCCAACCTGTTGGGTCCTCACCCACTGGGCCATTACCCCAGTATGCATCACTGGCTTCTCAGCCCACCTGCTCCCAGATATCAAGCCCTGCCCTGGTCCCTTAGATAAAGAGTCAACGTAGAAGATTCATGCAAGTAAACTTATGCTGTAATTTGCATAAATATTACTTTATCCAATGAACAACTGAAGCCTTTATTAGTAGGGCTAAGACTTAATGGTGCCACGAGCCGTACATTTTAGTACTGGAATTGATGCAATCCTGTCTGAACTTGTATCTCCCTATATCAGTGTTAAAGAATGCTCTGATCCTGCACTTGGCTGGTCTTTGTCCAAAGCTGGCTGCATTGCTAATGCCCAGCTCAGAGGCACTATTTTCTACGTGCGTCTTGCACAGGGAGTCCTAGTTTCTACTCCCTACTGGGGAGGCCTTTGACTGTCACTGTTTATGGATTTTGGGGCCATAGAGAAATTGCTAAAATACTGGTGCTGGAATTAGTCTAGCCCCAGCTCCAAACGTATGGTTGTGAGTGACTTTAATACATTCACACCAGTTATTCTAGTACTGTGCACTGGGTTTACAGTGACTACAGGCTACTTATACAATTATAATAAGTAAATATTTATATAAATATTATATGTGAGTATAGAAATGTAAATATTTAACAAAATTAATTTAACAAAATTAAATATATATGTAACATTCAAAAGAAATTCAGAAAACTACAAATTATTTTTCAATCTAATACATTCAGTAATCTTGAACAGTCTTCATTTTATAGCCCTGAAGACTAAACAGCTTGGTTTATCCATTGAACAGGTACAAGATTAACAGCAGCAGCATCACAAACCTCTTCATGCTGGTCTGATAGTTTATCTGAAGTGATATTCACCAACTTAATTTAGTCCTTGGATAATTGTCAGTATTTGCAGAATGCCAAAGACTTAAGTTCAGTGCTTCCTAGAGATGCTATTATGAAACTGGACTAAGATCAATATAGTTCACAACCTGTAGTGGGACACTCATCTATTAAGTGGTCCTCATGGAGCCATATTTGAATGTCTGACCTGCAGATGAAAGGGAGTGCAGCCAATTACCAGTGCATATACTGAAAATATTTTTATTTAAATAGTATACCATAAATGCAAGCCTTCAGCCATCTGTGTCAACATGTTTCCCTTGCACTCCTCTGCTGTTACTCTGAAAGTCTAAGATGTTCTCTCTGTCCACTGGGTGTGAAAAGATACAAAACACACACAGAAAAAAAAAACAGTTTAAAAAACATAGCCATTGCTGATATGTAAACTACAACTTAAACGCTTTCAAACACTTCTGTAAACTATTTTTCTAACTGTTTTGTTTAAACAGTTCTCTGAAAGACAATCTTTGTCTCAGTTGCACTGATGAGAAACATCAATTGCCAGTAGAGTGGCCTAGAAACAAAAATAAAGGCAAATCTCAGCTTACCTGTGATATTTATTTGATTTGGGAAAAGCTGGGATAATCATGATAGTGACACTAAGACAGTTACTATTCACAGCTGGAAATCAGATGGATAATAAAAACTCTTTCAGTGATGTGATTTACATTATAATTCAACAACCAGTGCAAAACCAATATAGTCTTTGTGCATTTCTGCTAACTAGGTCTATTAGGGGGTTGTTACACATTAATTTTAGGCAGATCCTGGGGCTCTTTATCCCTAGACTGTCCATACATTAACACCAGAAGCTAGCTTTAAGCACACTTTAGGCAGTTTACAGTTACACCACTCTAGGGCGGGTTTCTTTGATCCATAGATATTATAGATTTCATAGATTTTCAGGGTCAGAAGGAACCTCAGCAGATCATCAAGTCCGACCCCCTGCCCTGGGCAGCAAAGAGTGCTGGGGTCAGATGACCCCAGCCAGGTGTTTTTCTAGTCTCTTCTTAAAGACCCCCAAGGTAGGGGAGAGCACCACCTCCCTTGGAAACCCATCCCTGATTCTGGTAACCCTTACCATAAAGAAATTCTTCCTAATGTCTAGTCTAAATCTTCCACTGTCAGTTTGTGGCCATTGTTTCTAGTTACTCCAAGGGGCACCCTGGTAAACAGAGTATCTCTTATTCCTTGCTGCCTCCTCCCCCCCGACAAATTTGTAGACGGCCACCAAAGCCCTTCTCAGCCTTCTCTTATGGAAGCTGGAGATCTAGGTCCCTCAACCTCTCCTCATAGGATTTATCCTGCAGGCCCCTAATCATACAAGTTGCCCTCCTCTGGACTCTCTCAAGGATATTCACATCCCTCTTGAAGTGCAGCACTCAAAATTTAATGCAGTACTCCATCTGTGGCCTTGCCAGTGCCACATACAGGGGAAGTATCACCTCCCTAGACCTGTTTGTGATGTATCTATTAATGCATGATAAAGTGCAGTTAGCTCTATCAATCATTTCATTACATTGACGACTCATGTTCATCTTTAAATAAACTATGATTCCAAAATGCCTTTCCACTTCTGTGCTGCTTAGAAAGTCCTCCCCCAATCTGTATGTGCATTGGTGATTCCTTCTCCCTAGGTGCAGTACTCCTTGTTAAACTGCATTCTATTTTGTTCTGCCCACTTTTCCAGCTTGTCCAAATCCACCTGAATCTGCTCCCAAAATTTAATGCAGTACTCCATCTGTGGCCTTGCCAGTGCCACATACAGGGGAAGTATCACCTCCCTAGACCTGTTTGTGATGTATCTATTAATGCATGATAAAGTGCAGTTAGCTCTATCAATCATTTCATTACATTGACGACTCATGTTCATCTTTAAATAAACTATGATTCCAAAATGCCTTTCCACTTCTGTGCTGCTTAGAAAGTCCTCCCCCAATCTGTATGTGCATTGGTGATTCCTTCTCCCTAGGTGCAGTACTCCTTGTTAAACTGCATTCTATTTTGTTCTGCCCACTTTTCCAGCTTGTCCAAATCCACCTGAATCTGCTCCCTGCCCTCCAGTGTGTCTGCTTTGCCCCATACTTCAGTATCATCCATAAATTTGGACAATGTGTTCACTACAACCTTGTCCAAATCACTGATGATGTTGTTGAACAGCACTGACCTGTGGACAAAGCCCTGAAGGACTCCACTGCCCACATCCTTCCAGGTTGATATGAACCGGTCCACCACCACTCTCTGGGTGCATTCCATTAGCCAATTTGCCACCCACCTGACTGTGTAATCATCTAATTCACAGGTGCTCAACTGATCCATGTTACCCAGCTCAGGTTCCATTAATGTGTGGCCACTCCCCACAGATGAGCAAGTTGCAGTCCTCTAGCATCAAAGTCCCAGGAAGGGTCTTAATCTGCTCCTAATTGGTCTCAGGAAGGATCCTAAACTCAGCTCCTTTGAATTCAATCCTCAGTCATTGTGCATTGAGGCCCAGGGAAGAATCTGAAAGAGCTGAATCCAATTCAGATCCTTTGCAGGCCCTGGATGCTGACTGAACCCAAAGGAATTGGATATGGACTTGGGCCAAGCAGGGGGCAGTGCCCCCAGGCAGAGCCAGGAGCGGGAAAGCACAGCACTGTGGCATGGCTCCACACATGTGAACACATGGGGAGGCAGGCCTGGCACCAGTGAGAACCACCTCAGAACGGGGAAGAAGCCACTGCCAGGCCTGGCCCTGCCAAGATGCTGGGTGCTGAAGGGCTATGGTGCCAAAGCTGCCCTTAGAGTTGGGGCTGGCCTGGAGAAAGTGGGGAGGCCTCACAGGCCCCATACAGCACTGGGCACCACCCCCTTGGGCTCTTAGAGGCACCGTGTTAGACTGTAAGGCTGATGGCACTGGGTGCTTCCCAGGGGCACTGGGTGATGTCTGCAGTTAGGCTGGGGGTGGGGACTGGACTGGGCTGTGCCAATGCACCACCTGGCATCAGTCTTGCTGGCACCAGCTCTGCCAAGTCCTGGCTAGAGGGTCTTGCCCCTCTGCTTAGGGTCAAACTAACTCTGCACTTGGGGCAGGAAGGGATCTTACACCCTGCTCAAATTGGTGCACACTGTGGGGGTTTTGCCTTCCTCCGCAGTGGGACATGGTCTTTGCCTGGAGTATCTCAAGCATCTATTCACCACATCTGCAGCTGGCTGCCATAGTCCTCCTGCTTTTTGTGCTGCCGTGTCAGCGGTGTAGTTTCCAAACACAAGGTTTGTCTGGGATGGTTCATACAGGGCTGATTCTGCTGCAGGCCGGGCTTGAGCTAGGTCCCTGCCAGCCCCCCAGCTCTAGGATGCTATGATTCTATGCCAGCCCACTTGTTTCCTGGACAGGTAAAACAGGGGTGTCCCCACTGGGAGGAAGGTTGTTTCCTCATGTGGGGCATAGAAATGTCCCATTAACATTGGAGTCGAGCACCAGCAAAGACTGTCTGTGCCCTGGATTCCCTGCCCACCCCACTGTGCCAGCAATGGTATTCCACATCTGAAAATCTGTAACAGGTGTTGCCACAGAACATTTTATTAATGCAAGTATGCATTGGGCTAGAAAAAGTTGGAAAACACTGGATTAGGTAACCTAATAAGTCTTTTCCATACATAATTATTATGGCTATGATCTGTGTGCTACCTGTTTTATGTTCCAAAGCATGAAGCTTATGACAGGCATGTACTAGATCATATGTGTAGGAGGATATTGAAGTGGATTAGGCCATAGTAAAAAGTCATAATCATCCTGAACAGCCTTTAAACTCTTTTTTCACCCAGGAGACAAAGAATTGTTTTTAAAGAAATTTGATAATTGGGAAAACACAGGGCAGTCTATTTCCTATTTGTCAGTTCTCCTAGACAATGGGCATGTCTACACATGCATTTAGCTTGGCTTAAATTTACTGTGCAGGAAATTACTGTGGGAATACTGTGGGAATAGGCTGGTGTCTACATGTGCATTAATTAAAGCACATTAATGCTGTGTGTAGACTAATTTGAGACTAAATTTAGTCCCAAGTCAATCCACACACACAATGTTACTCAGTCCACACACACAGTGTTACTGCACAGTAACTAATTGGTCATAAATTTGATACCGGCATGATACAGGTATCAAATTTACACTCAAGTCATCATAAGTTGACATACTTACTGTGTAGTACAGGTGTGCACATGTAGATATGTGCCTGTACTGCACAGTAATTTCAGTTACTGTACAGTAAATGCACATGTGTAGATGCACCCAGTGAGAAGAGAGTTATATCACCATACACTACTGGAGATTCACAGTCAAAATGATACTCACTTATCTTAAAGATCAATCTCAGCCTGTCTATTCCTTTAAACATCTACAAGGTATTGACCACTCTGAGACAGAGTGAGACAAATTGCTCAGAGACAGAGTTTAAATAGGGACTTGATCATCAAAATCTACAGATTTTAATCAACTTCACAAAGGGACTTTACTTTCCATGCTTCTGCTACATGCTTTCCACCTTCAGGACAGATGTGTAGCTTAGTGATAATGCTGTGCAGCCAGTGTGCTCTACAGGCTCCCCCCTGGGTCTGCCCAAAGACAGAAAGGCAACAATGCACAGAAATGACCTGATTGTGAAGGAGGCATGTTCTGTTCCTTGCTTGACTGAAGCAGCCATCCAGGGGGTGACATACTATGTGTCTGGGGAAAGGGGAGAGAGCAAAGCACCCTGGGATGCTAAAGGATTGCTGTGGCTTCTCTCAGAAAAGAATGTGTACAGGGTTTCACTCTCCCTTGAGCAATTTAACCCTGGTTGTTCCCAGGTTATTATTCTCCTGGAGTGGCCATTTTTCCTCTGGGAGAGAAACCTTGAACTTACGGTTTCTCTGGGGAGAGCAGTAACTCACCCAGGAGAAAACAAGGCTGCCTATACATGTGCTCATTGGCATTCAGTTAGAATGCATCAGAGCAGACTTGGTTAATTCAGTCGTTGGATGAGGTTTAGACAAAGCATCCTGCAGCCATTTTTAAGTGTGTGGGGGCTTAATACACATGACACTGAGGCATTTTAATTAGTGTGGCTGCCTGGAAACAGCTCTAATTAAAAAAGCCTCACCCTCTCCCTGCTCTCCACCTTCAAGCATATGTATAGGCAACCTGAATGTCTGTAAATGGCCTAAGTTAGGTCAGTCTGAAGACATATAATCTTTTTGGACTTTTCAGGTGCCTGTACATGAGCACAGAGGCTGCTCCAATGCACTGTAATTACAGCATGTTGCAGCAGACTTGATTAATCAAGTCTGCTGGAGCATGGCAATTACCATGCTCCAGCAGCCTTCTACATCTCACATATCAACTTCCTCATGCTTCAAAATGGTGGTGGGGGCATTTGATCTCCACCACCATTTTGAAGTGTGGGGGTACTAATACATAAGATGCTGTGATGCTTTAATTAAAGTGACTCTCACAGCACCTGTAAAAGTGCCCTTCAGTGCTAGCAAACATCCAATATGTTCAATACACTGTAACCCTCTAAAGCAGTGGTCTCCAATCTTTTTAAGAAGAATCATCTTTGGCATTTAAAAGTAACCCAACATCTACTGTGTGCTGCTGCCACCACCCCCCTCCCCCCACCACCCAGCAGGTAAGTTTGTGTGGAGGGAAGGGGGTTGACAGATCAAGGCAGAGGGAGAAAAAATTCTACGGGGGTGAATCCCACCCAAGAGTTAAGTCCCACCTGGCCAGGGGCCCACTCAACTTCCCCCTGCTCCTGCCTCTGCTGCACTGTCCCTCACTGCAGGGGCCTCAATCTAGCACCCTGCCCCTCCCCTCCTCCACGGACTGACCTGCTGGGCTGGGGCATGCATGTGCATGCACACGGGCACTCAGCCCCCCACCCCAGCCTTGGATCAACTCCAAGATCTACCAGTGAATTGAGATCCATTGGTTGGTGACCACTGACCTAAAGCATTGTTCCATAACCCTGTCAGACACAGATCTAATTAGAATGGTCTATGCATTCAGACATGGCTATTTGCATGAATGTCCAGGAAAGTACACATCCATTTTGAAGAAGTCTCAGCTTTCCCACCCAGCCTCTCTACTCAGTTATTTGGATCACATTCTCCACCCAACCCTTAATCCAACTTCTGTGCTCCATTCCTTGCAATGATTATAAAACTATAGGGTGAAAAACAGGTCAGATTTAATCCAGGGCTGATTGTTCCAGGCTGGGACAGTTTATAGAATCATAGAAAATTAGGGTTGAAAGGGACCTCAAGAGGTCATCTAGTCCAGTGTTTCTCAACCCATGGGTTGTGACCCAAAAATGGGTCACAAGAATATATGAAAGGGTCGCAAACAAATTTTAAAAATGGATGAACAAACTTTAAAAATGGATTCTCCTTTAGAGGAGAAAAATGTGGGAAACTGTGGCTCTTCTCTTGCAGGCTGTCCAAGTTCCCCCTATGCCCCACACACCCACCCGCGTGCCCCATACACTGGGGGGCTGAGGCCTGGGGGCAGGAGGGACAGTGGGTCAGGAGTGAGGGACACTAGTTTGGGACTGGCCATTGATATTTACAAATGGGTCCTGATACAAAAAAGGTTGAGAACCACTGATCTAGTCCAACCCTCTGCTCAAAGCAGGACCATCCCCAAGGAGCCCAGCCAAGATCATTCCAATTTTTTACACATGCATCTTGAATGGCAACTAACTCCAATTAGCTGCTAGTGTCCTGAGATAAAGTGAAATTTGGATACTTCACAGGTATTTAATGTGGGAAAACAGGGTTGACAGTGGGTAGGACCCCAGGGTAAAAGGCTTTGTCCTGGGAGAATTCCAAAATCTACTTTTAGCTACAGAGTTCAGTTGAAAACCTGATCTTTAAACAGGTTATCTGTGTCTGTAACCATATCCCAACATCAATTACAGTCCATTGTCACAATGAACTATTAATATAGAACATGGGGTTTTTACACAGCAGTTTTGGGGAGGGGAAAAATAATTACTCCATCCAGAATCACAGAACATGTCAGCAGAATAGTATTTAGGTAAACTAAAAACCAGAAAGAACACAGGCATGAAATCGGTTCAATTATCAGTGTAGCACTAATTGTGTCCGATGTATAGTCCAACAACATGTAGTGCCATAAAGATCTTACAGTATAAATAGCCAAAAAAAAGTGGAATACAAGAAATGACATTAAATTGGGTATCTTTAGGCAAATATTTCATATGCACTATAAAAGGTAGGGCAAAGCCCCCACAGAGGATCTAATAAACACTAAACAGATATTCTTAAAGCAACAGCCTGATCTGATGCAACCACAGATGCTGTCTCTTGCCAGACAGAAAGACAGAATGTGCAAAATTACCTACATTTTCTATAGGGCCTCAACATTACAGATGTAGAAAGATGCCTTTGAGGCAACAGCTTTCTTTGTGTTCTGAGTTTGTGCAGGCCTAATTAAATAGTTTGATTGTCTAAGCCTACTTCTTGAAAATGAAGGATTCTTCTATAATGTACAGAAATCCTCTAGTAGATTTTCAGACACACGTGCACACACACAGACAATTCTATTCTACTTCTCATCAGGCACGTAGAAACATCTGTGTCACCTCACAAGTAATGATATTGTCATTTTTTTAATTAAAAAAGTTAACCTTAAGCTCTTCCAAAATCTGTCTCTGTGTTCACCCCACATTACTGAGTAATTTGTTCAAATTTGCCATAATTAGAGAGCAACTAAAATATGGCTATATTGGGGAACAATGGACCTGATTCTTATGCCCATAATGTGCCCATTTATGATTGCAACACAGATGTCTGACACTGGGATTTTGATACAAGATGAATAGGTGAGAATATAATAGGTAGGACAATTTTTAATCTGGTAGCAATTTGCAATTATTGTGAGCAACTTCCTGAGGTGGGAACCTGAATCATTCCTATGTTAGCTTCTGTATACATTGTGTATTGCTCAGTTTGTGGAAGGTTATCACGTAATCACAGGTCACGGTTGCAACATATTTACTTCTTATTTGCAGAACAGTTCTAGTTCAAGATACTCTGTGTTATACAAATGTCTAGAGGTGAAAAGCCTCAATAGGAATGCTGTAACCAGCTTACATTAGTGTACACAATTAGAGTCTTCTCCCACCCCTGACAGACAAAACTCTCATCTTACTCATTATCTCTCCATAATAGGAAAGATTTCAATTTAAACAGATAATTTAATTAAAAGAGCTGGCAAAGTTTAAGTATGTTTTAATAGGATCATGCTTTAATTCCCTGAGAGGTTTGTTTGTGGCTAAGCGCTCTGTTCAGTTTAGTTTAATAAAAGCAAGTGAGTTGACCAGACTGTTCTGACTAATGGAGCAATAACGTCACAAATCTTTCCTGAGCCAGAATAGTATGGTAACTAAAACAGATCTCAGACTGAGGCTGACAATCCAAGGGAGTCTGGGCAGTAAATAATGATTATATCTGAATTTCTTACTGCATCTGTCAAGCCACCACAGAAGGTGGGTTCTCTGGGGTGGTAAAGAGAGGAAGAAAGGGGGCTGGAGGATATTTTTAAATCCTAAATTTCTAAATAGGTTTAAATAGAAAAGCAGCTATTAAAAGATAATCTAACTCCTCTCTTATTTGTACAATCCTGATTTGAGTTAGAAAATCAACTGCTAGAGTACTTTTCTCTAAGCATCTGTAAAAACAGATTATAGCACAGATTATCAAAGTTTTTGTGTCAAAGCAGTTTGAAGTAAATTTGTATTACATTAGCTTTTGTCTTTTTTTTACTTTTTTATTGTTTTTAATTGCTTCTGTTTTTACTATATTATACATTACAAATAGTTGATGACATGGTATTCATTTGAAATGGGTTATGTGATCTTGAGCAGCAGCAAACAGCAAAAATATTTCACTTACCTCTCCATTCACCTTTTTTATTAAAATACTTGCACTTTTGTTTAATGGAACAGCTTCTTATAAACACATGCAAACTTTCCATGAAAATGTCTTTATCATAACTTATACATATCATGGTGCAACATGTTGACCAAAGCTTTCCAGTCACTCCTTCGCCCAAATTTTAGATCAGATGCACCACCATGCTAGCTACTCTCAGTTTTGTCCCAAATCTGTGGTATTACACCAGGAAAACAAAAATAATGCAATGGGAAGCAAAACTTTTTAGATCTAATGAAAACTAGATTTTTATATAAAAATTTAAAAATTAAAAAGTGATCTCCATTTACATTTTTAAAAGCTAGAGTGTTAGAAGCAGTTGTTAAACCAACAATGATCTTGAACATTTTGGGTGCAGATCTGAACAAAGTTAGCTCAGGCCAAGTATTGTGGACTTTTTCCTATTGATTTCCCTTAGCAATTTTTGGGTCTAAAAGTTAGAGACAAGCCAAATAAAATTCTGAACCTTCATAGTGAACTAGAAGACATAACTCATGCACCCTCTAGTGCTAACAGTAACAGCACAGTAACAAGCAACAGTAATGACATAACAAGAATTATCCCATTAATTCTGGTTAATATATAACATATGGAGAGGTAGCATGGCCTTCCAAAATGTCTTGCTTTGAAAACTAAATATTAAAACTTACTCTTTTCTCAGATGATTGTGAATAATCACAGTTTATCACTACTTCAAAAAAAGGTTATCTTTGACAAAAACAAACTCTCAGTTGTTTAAACATCTGTATAAAATAAATGAAGTAGTGTTTGTTTAAACTAATTTCTTTAGATCCTCTGATGGCGAGTGAGAAATATTTTTGAAAGCAACTGAAATGGGGGCCTGTACCTCCGGCGCATCAACATTTGTGCTACAGACTGAATCTCAAAAAGTCTGGATTCTCTGAGCTAATGCTGAATCTATTTCAGTGAAGAGTCAGATCCCACAACAACAAAGACTTTCTTCTTTCACATAAAGATGCATTCTATTCCAGTCTGGTATATAATCAGGAACTGCAACCTACCCGCAGAAATCTCAAAACCGGAGGTACACCTTAATCCTAATGCCAACATACTTGAGGAAAGGTTTCTAACTGGGGAAATAAAATGAAAATATTACTTTATCATTAGAAAAGACACCAAGCTTGGGGGAATAATACATACACTGAAGGGTAGTGCTTCATTCAGTGTAATGGGATTCAGAGAGACCTTCACGAATTGGAAAATTGAACTAAAAGAAATCTCATGAGGTTCAGTAAGGACAAGTGCAAAGTCCTGCACCTAGGACAGAATCCTATGTACTAGCACAGGCTGGGGACCAATTGGCTAAGCAGCAGCTCTGCAGAAAAGGATTTGGGGGTTACAGTGGTCAATAATCTGAATATGGGCCAAGCATGCCCATGTTGTCAAGAAGGCTAACAGCATACTGGGCTACACTGGTAGGAATGTTGCCAGCAGATCAAGGGAAGTAATTATTCCCCTCTATTCTGTACTGGTGAGCCCATATCTGGAATACTGTGTCCAATTTTGCCCCCCTGCCTGCCCCCCACTATTGAAAGGATGTGGATAATTTGGAGAGTCCAGTGGAGGGCAATGAAAATGGTTATGGGGCTGGGGCACATGACTTCTGAGGAGAGGCAGAAGGAACTGGGCTTATTTTTATTTTATTTTATTTTATTTAGTTTGGAAAAGAGAAGACTGAGGGGACACTTAACAGCTTTCAACTACCTGAAGGCTGGTTCCCAAAAAGATGGAGCTAGACTGTTCTCAGTGGTGGCAGATGACAGAACAAGGAACAATAGTCTCAAGTTGCAGCAAGGGAAGTTTAGGTTAGATATTAGGAACAACTTTCCCACTAGAAGAATAATAAAGAACTGGAACAGGCTACTCAGTGATGTTCTGGAATCTCCATCCTCAGAAATTTTTAAGGCTTGACTAGACAAGGGCTTGGCTGTGGTGATCCAGTTGGGGATGGTCCTGCTTTGAGCAGGGGGTGGGAATGGATGACCTTCCAAGGTCCCTTTCAACCCTAATGTTGTATGATTCTAATTAACACTTAAATGTTGTGTTAAGGATCGTGCTTTACAATAAAATGCTTCCACATTTTGAGTCATCTGATGACATTTATATAGTGCATGGTGCTATTGTGCCTGCTACTCATTATTTTAATTAGCTGTGGAATTTGTTAATGAATTCATTAAATGTCCAAATTGTTTATATTTATGCTGCTATGTATTAAGAATGCTTTCAATTTTTAACATCTTTTAGTACTTGTAAAAAGTATGGAAGTGATTGTCTCAGAGGGCCCTTAGAGGAGGAATGGAATTAGCAGGGACAGTGCCAGATTCTACATTCAGTCCTACCAGAGTGCACCACCCAGGCTAGAAGGGTCCCACTTATGGGCAAGACAGTACTTCATCCTCCTCTTCTGATCCCTTTGCTGAATTTGCCAGCAAGGGTGTCAGTTTACATCAGCTGGAACACTCATCTTTCAAATGTAGAACAGAATTGAAATCAGTATTTATTAGCCATTGGAACAAACTCAAGGGAATTGGTGGATTCTCCCTTATCTCTAGATGCCTCCAAACTGAAACTGGATGCCTTTCTGGAATTTATGTTTTAGCCAGACATGTTATTGCATTCAATACTGGAGCAACTGAATGAAATAATTGCTTGCAATATACAAGTCAGACTAGGTGACTATATATCCCATTCTGGGCTTAAATTAAATTATTTTCATAGACACTTGTACAGTTCTCAGATGACAGTGACAATCAGTAGGGCTGTGCGAAGCTTCGGTCACTGATTCGATCTGGCAGAGATTTGGCCCAATTCGGTGGCCAAATCTCTGAATCTGAATTGAATTAGGAGACTCTTTAATCTCTCAGAATCAAATTGGAACCCTCTGAATGGATTTGGAGAGATTCGGAGATATTTGATGACATCTACGAATCACTCGGGGTCCCCCTGCAGCCAATCACTGAGTTGGGAGGATGGGGGGGGGCACCAGCGCACTCCATGGTGGACTCAGAAGTGGACCAGAAGTACTTCCAGTCTATTTTGGGGTTCACCGCTGAGCATGCAGGGTATCCTCCCCACCCCCCCGCACACACACATGCTCCTGTGGGATGCTCCATTTGCCCCAGCATCACAGTATTCACGAGCCATGCCTGGTATGTCGAGGTATGTAGAAAAAACATTTAAAGCTGTGTCTATGGCCCAATCACTGATTCTCTGAATCAGCATCGAATCATCAGATTTGGATTGGGTCGAATTGAATTGGGACAGTGACCTGAATCAACTAATTGTATCACTTTCCCCAATTGAGGGTAAATCCAAATTGAATACAGCCCATTTCGCACACCCCTAATGATCAGCTACCTTTTGCCCAGGATAATTTCAAACTGGACATGTATAAGAGTAAGCTATCATATTCTACTCCATGACTGCTCATACTTTTCCCTCAACCATTACATTCAATAGATGAGTCATCCATAGCCAAGATATCTAGGCTAGGAGGTTCCCTGGGCCATCAAAAGTCTAGCCTTCTCTGTGCTGGCACTTGTCCAAAAAACTACAAGAGGTTGTGCATAAGGTATCCATATGGACATCACAGCCACAAAAAATCTACAGTGTGCTAGAGCTAAAGTACAGGGGGAAAACAAAGGTGACATCAGTCCATTGAACAGTCCAAAGGCAAGGAATTTGGTAGGTTAAAATATGCTTAGATAGTGCTAAAAGAGGACTATGCCCCATCTCAGTGGGGTAGGCAAGAAAAAGATATGGATCTTACCAGGCTAGCCATGGGGAAAATATATTTCTTCAATTATAAATCTTTCAATTGTTTTTACTCTGAGAATGTGAACAAGAGCCTACAATCAGATACCTCAGAAGTTTTAATTATGGTTGCTAGTACCAGTGCACCCCAAATAATGTATTCACAGGCAAGAATGTGTCTCCAAATCAAAGTCCAAATCTATTCCCATATCAGAAGTGTTGAGATTTTAATGTTTCACTTCAGAGAAAAGTAGGTTTAAGCAACAGAAATTTAGGCTGGCTGTGAATCCAAAACTTAAAAGATGGATAGATTTAGAACTCTAATTTCTTTTTCTAACCTGCATCCCAGTTCCAACATAATAGATTTTATAAAAAGAAATAAGAAGAGCATGCTGTCATGTTTCTTTGGGATTTTGACTTTGAATCATACTAGCAACCATGCCCCCCAACCAAAATACTAACATAAACCAAAGTATGAGATTTGCCAGTAACTTTCAGGTGCAGGGATATTGGCAGTCAGGGTTGTGGAGTGCTTTATTGGGACCCCCAGATTAGAGGGCTGTAGTCTCAGAGACAGGGCTGCAAAGCCATGGAGCCAAAGCCAAGGTTAGGATTGGCAAGTAAACTCCAAGAGTAGGCTGGGTAAGGGGACTAGCAACTTGCAGTAACAACCAAGGATCAGAAAGACCCCCTGGGATTGAGTTAGGGTTGCTAACCCTGTTTGAGGCAGGGAAAGGAACAGGAAGTGGTTGATCAGGTGCTGTTTCTGTGTAGGTAACTAGATAATAGTAAAAAGGCAGAGCCTTGCACTGTTGAACAGATCATGTTCATTCACTGGCAACTACAGTGGGGGTTTGCAGGCAAGGGCAAGTTGCTGCTATGGGATAGCCAAGGTCTCAGGTTCAAGCAGCAATTCTGACAGTAATATTTTCCATGTATTGTAAAAGAACAAACGATATTATTTCCAATGGAAGCAGATTTAAAATATATAAATGTTTTCAGAGGCATTTGTAATTCAGACATTGCAGCACTACAACAGCACCTGGGAAGAGTCAACATTGTTTGATGTGATACCAATAAGAACCAAAGGTAAAACTGTGAGAATATTAAAACACAGAAACTAAACAGACAAATATAGCAAAGTTAGTTTTCTACATCTTTCAGTTTTATTTATGAGGAAATTACATTTTAAAAATGTTTTAAATTCATAGTATTGACTTACACATATGTAGATTTAAGCCACCATCTTGTGAGCCGATGAGCTCATGACTTAATCTATTCATTTTTAATGGTCATTTCACATGAAAAGAATGTGTTCTAATTAGTATTTTAATTTAAAATTCTAGATATAAAACTTCTTAACCTCGTAGAAGTTGCTTTGTAGAAACATACCCCGTAATAAGAAGAATGTATCCATATGCTACACATACTTATGTGTATTTTTAAATTGCATTTCATGAAGAGCATTCACCACCACAGGTAGAGGGGAAACTATTTGAGCTAAGGCAAATTTAGTGCATTTTCTA
The DNA here is from genome assembly GCF_000455745.1 of Alligator sinensis. NCBI lineage: Eukaryota > Metazoa > Chordata > Crocodylia > Alligatoridae > Alligator > Alligator sinensis. Next base: position 2,794,205 of record NW_005841937.1, on the reverse strand, counting down.
CGGGCTGAATCAGGAGGTACTTCTTTAAGAACTGGAACACTGGGTGAGGATGTCAGCAAATCCAGCTACACCCACTGCATACTAATTGGTTAAGTCCTCTTTCATGCAAGGCCACCATTTGGCAGATGCAGCAGACAGCTGCAGCACTCATCCTAATTTATAAGACACCCTTTATTAACACCATATTTTAATCCTAAATCAAATGGTGTTTCAACAGAGCCAAACATCTGTGTCTGTACATTCCTTATGAAGAGCCCTTTCCCTTCACTGGGAATAATTACTCTCCTTCAAGTCTTTTAGAGAAAATATTTTGTAACCTGGCTTTTGTTCTACTATGTATAAGTACTTCATTGCATTTTGGAAGGTGTGGGTCTAGATTCTTACAAGCATCCATCCTTAAACCTTAATCCAGCAGAGTAGCTAAATACTTGACAAGTACCAATGGGAACTTTTACACATGCTCCAGGGATTGGGAGAGGTGGCACTTTAATTTTTTAAGCATGGGGACACAGATACATGAGATGCAGGAGGCTGCTGGAGTGCAGCAACTATCATACTCCAGCAGACTCAATTAATCCAGCACATCGGAACTGCCTCCACATGCATGTATAGGCACCCAGGGAGCTCATCTGATTTACCACCAGGGCACCGGCCCGACACATAGCCAACCTAAAACCGAGGAGCTCGTGACCAAGTGATTGCTCACCAAAAGGTTGCAATTCAGAGAGCAGAAGTTCTGGAGACTTCTTATGCAAATTCCTAGTTTATCAGGGCTCCGATAGCAGAAACTAATTTAGAACATCTCTGAATGCAGAACTAGTCATTTACATTTTGCTACAACTGCTTCTTGGATGACAGAATCCAAGGGGAAAAAATTCCCAAAAGGAACAATAACAAATCAGAGTGATAACACAAAACTGGAGTGTCTGATCCCATTGTCCAAGTGATTCAACCCTCCTCTTATACTACTTCTGTCACTATCCAGTAATAATATAGAGATTTTGTACAAGAGATAATGACTCCTGAAGCCTACAAAGGGGTGGAAAACATATATTCCTATGCTGGAGACACTTATATAGTCTTACTAGCAAAAAAAGTTCTTGAACTGCTCCGTGGTGGTAAGCACTACACTCAGTAAGGCTTGACACCCATTCTATGTGTATTGCCTACCTATGTACAGTGGACACACTTAAAGTTCAGGCAAGTTCTAGTGATGACATTAGTTCTGTTAGTGTTCCCTATTTGAAGTGAAAGGAATATTTTGACATATTAACCATCTCTAAAACCCAAATTAACTTTTTTCTCTCCCTCCACAAATGAGTCGTTTCACTCGCATTGAGTAAAACAGCTTAATCCTTTGAGCTGTCCCACTAAAAATGCATACCCAATAATATCTATAAAACTGGTATTAAAATTAACTGGAAAATTCAAGGACTAAGGGCAAGAGCCAGAAAGGTATTAAAGTGCTTTTCTCTCAGTGATGCAGGTGCCTTAATAAGAGGCTTAAAAGCTTTGTAGATGTGTGCCTTCTTAGTTCAATGTCAGTAAGGACATCAGAATTTTGTCCTGAACACACAAATTAGTTACCAAATGTACAGTGGCAGCAAGGTCTGGATCTGATATCCAATGTTAGATTCATTTTATCCTCTAAATTTAACATAAAATTACCTATTTAAGCAACACCACAGTTGAAATTTCTCCATATTGTTTCATGCCTCTAACTTGCTATTGCTTGTTGTCTCAAAGATAAAGTTTGCTATAAGTTGTAAGAGATTTTTTGTAGTGAAAATGTGTTCTTAGCTGAGCATTCATCTACCATCTTGTCTCACTCTCTCAAAGCAGGTAAATAAAAGCAAAGCTTTCAGTTAGAGAAAAAGTCTTCCATCCAAACGTGTAGGAACCAACCAATGTATTTTGAAAACAATACAAGTTACTGGGTTAAGCTACCATTGATTTAATTGAAACAGGACTAGGCCTTTAATAAGCAGCAATCCTCTTTATTAGCCAGACAGATATAGAAAGTTTTAATTATATTAGATTAATCAAATACTAATGTTGGTGTTCAAGTACTGGCAGAAGGCACATAAATCCTACTTAAGAACGATTTCTAAATCTTCTCTAAATCTTTATCTACCAAAGACTAATCTAAGTTATTATATGGCCACAGAAGCTAATTTTCCAGTGAGATATGTTTTATTGTCAAAAAAAATAACCCTCACATTTTCACTATCATGTAGTTTAAAGGTAATTGCAAGATGCAACTTAAATAACCTGGAAGATCCTGCAGAAGACATTGCTGCTTTGTGTGCTATATTCAGTGCTCTATATACTTATACAGTTTTAAAGGATCAGAAACCTTATCAGTGGTCACATTAAACTATGTTGATTTCAGCATAACACAGAAGGCCATGCCCCTTAACTGATGTTCTTGAATATTTTCAAGGGCAGACTTTCTTCCCATCCAGAAGGATGGATTTCCTGTTTTTGAAAGTGGCAACATCTGCTTCCTAAAATGACATCTGCTAAAGAAGTGTGGAAAGCAGGGTATAACTGCCTGGTCAAATTGTTAAAAGATAACAAAGAAAACTAATTGCAAGCTTAAAAAACCCCCACAGATTAAGACTTGCAAGTAATTAGTTGCACTCGAAATGCCAAGAAACTGTACTGGGTAAAATAATTAATGAGTTAGAGCACACCCAGAGATTGTCAGTAATGCAGCATGCTAATAATGCTGCACTCTCCTCCAGTGTCTACTGGGTGGGTGTCTCTGGACTTGGTTTCTGTGCTTGCAGACAGGAATATACTGGAGAAGAATGTTTTTCTGTTATTCTCAAATCCATTAGGTTTGGCAAAGACATTATCTATAGATTCTGAGGTTTGTGCTTAATCAAAGCCAGATTTACCAACGTAGGTTTAAATTTGGCCTTGTTAAACTGTGTGAAAATATAATATACTTTTTGGGTACTGGCAGAGATTTCATTGATTAAGAATAGACAGAATCTATTCTTTCACATGTGCACAACTTACTGCAGAAGTAGACCAGAAAGGCATTGCAACTTCTTCTCTGTGTACCTGTTAAATACAATACCAAACTGTTTGTCCAGTTAGTGCTTTCTTCTGTATTGTGTGCTTATTTTATTTAATTAATTTAATACCCAGATTCTGCAAAGAAAACCATATGGACAGACCATACTGATGCACAGAGCCCTATGAGATGCACTTCACTTTCATTTTCTCTTCAAAATGTTCTCCAGTGCATATCATAAACCCCATTTTTATTAAACAGATCACCTCATAAAATTCATTTCTAATTCGAAGTTTTATTGATTCTCCTGTTGAAACTATGAAAATTGCCCAAAATAACTGCCATGATAATTTTGGCTGGTGAGAGACAGAACAAGACATAAAAAGCCTCATACCATTATATATGTATGTATGTATGTATGTATGCATTATATACATATATAATATACATCTAATATATCCACACCCACACACAGATATATACGTATATGCATATATATACATACACACACTCACACACATCTGTCTGCATGGTTTTTGTTGTAGAATATGGGTATTATGTATTAATAGGCATGCGATACAATATAAAGTACTAACTGGACAGTAATTGGGAAGTTCTCCCCTCCACCCATTAGATAAACATAGATCAAGAGTGCTTAACCCCTGCCCTGTCAGTCTGTTCTGTTCCCTGGTATCATGTGACCCAGCCTACGGAGCTACTTACAAGTCCAAAAATTTGAAAGCAGGAAGGAGATAACACCACTGGCCTGCTGAAAAATCCTGGACCTGTGGAGACAGCCCTGTAGGCTGGATAATATGGCCCTGCACACTAGATAAGGCATGCAGGACAGCATAGAGCCTAGGCAGGGGAAGCATGGGATGCCATGGCCCAATTGCAGGACCCAGGGGTGGTGCAGGTCCCAATTTCAGCACACAGAAGTCAGCTGAGGCCCAATACTGGCAGCTTTACCATTGGTAGGCAGGGTCCTATCTGGCTGATGGACCAACCCCACACCAGTCATCTGTCCCAAAGGGCCAAAAAGTTGAACTCCACTGATATATTTCTAAACAGACAGACAGCTCATATAGGCTTCCATTTGCAAGGGTAAAGTTTTTCTTCTCTTTCTGAAATTCAGGACCCTTTAAGTATGGGCAATTTTTTAAAAAATGTCTTGCACACGGTCCTTAAAAATTAGTTTTCTTAAAGACACTGTGGCCGCGTCTACACGAGACACTGACTGCGCAGTAGTGGCATGTGGCATGAAGTGCGGCATGATGCTACTGCACAGTCATAATCAGCTGCTGTGCAGTCAGCATCACCAGAAAGCCGTTTAGTCTGCAGAGTCATTTAGTACTTGTGTATGCAAATACTAAATGACTGCGCAGTAACAACTGTGCAGTCAGCATCTCATATAGACACATCCAGTGTAAATCACTACACTTGTATGTGCCTCCATTTCAGACCAGAAGCGGTGCCGTCATGTCGGCACCAATGGCAGCCTCTTTAGCATTGCCAATGCCCTCACTGCCATGCAGACATTACTTCTAATCTGGGAAGTCCTTTTGTGCTTTGATCCAAGTCTGTTAAAAGTAAATGAAGTATTTCTTTTGATTTTAGTGGGTTTTTTGATCAGGAAGTTCACCAAGGAGCAAAACTAAACCTGTATTATAGTGATGTGGAAATTCTAAAGGCCTGTTCTATTCAGATTCTAAATACAAGACTATCCTCTTAAGGCAACTACACTATTTTCTAACCACACAAAACTATTCTAGTCATACAATATATTTTCATCTTTCAAGGAAGATTTTTGGTGCTTGACAAACTACCTCCAATTAAGAAACTAACTTTCCATTTTGAGTTTGAGCGGGGGAAAAGAGCTATCAGGAAAGATAATTTCCAACCAATAAAGCACATCAATACTGGTCTCTTTTGTAGCTTCTAATGCTGTTTGGAGTGAGTTGATCAAAAACTTTTGATGGAACAGTTTCAGTTTAAAATGCTGATTTGATGGAATCAAAAGATCCTGCAGGAATTTGTGGGTTTTGTCAACATTTTCAATAGCAACTAAGCGTAGTAGACTAGCCAGCACTTAGTCTGTCTATAAGTTAGAAAGTTAACCTGCCAACCAGGCAGCTGATAGGCAGAGTTCCTCAATCCAGTTCTAGGGTTAACTGAGTGACCTTAAAAAAAAATCTGACAAGATGTATGAGCAACCTTTACAGCACCTTCTCAGAAAATGTAAGGCACAGAATCACTGATGGGCCTTACTACTTAGCAGGGCATTTGGTCATCAGTTAAATAAGACAGAAAGAAGAAGAAGGACACCTCATCATACCAATCAAAAAAAAATTAAAAAGGAATTATAGGCAGCATTAGCTATATAAGAAAAGCAGGGGATCTTCCTTTTAGCACAGGAGGGGAGCTGATCTTGACCTTTTCACACATACTTTCCTCCCCTTTAAAACAGGGCTCAGCTTGTCAGGGAACAAGAACCAATGTTTCAAGACTTAAACCCAGTCCCAACAAGTACAAATGCGCCAAGGTATAAAAAACAAACACAAAAAAATATGCCACAATATATTTTCAATCATCTAATATGCCAACTGTTTTTATGCAAGTTCATATACTGACAGATAGTTAACATTATTGATATGGAGAAAAGTAGCAAATCTGGAACACAAATCATTTGTGATGAAAACAATCCACCTGCTGCCAAATTAAGGTCATCGAAAGATATCTTTAAAATTGGATCCACTAATATTTTGAAATGTGCAAACTACTATATACATGCTACTTACAAAAAGTTTTACTCCATTCTAACATCTCTATACATGACATGAGTAACAAAGTTTTCACATGATTTTCATCTAAGTACTCCTGTGATTGAAACAATGCATTTTTATTGCCAGTCCTTACAATTGAGAAAATATTGAAGTGAATATTTAAAATTGCCTCCTACTAAGGATGGAAAACATAAGATGCAACCTTAAAATGAAGGAACCTAGAGCTTATTACTACTACACAATAAACAACAGTGGTCAGTTATGCCGTGAGTTTTTAATTTAAAAAGCTGAAATAATAAGTGTGTGTGAATGACATAACAAACAGTCCATCAATCTGTTATTTCTGTATAAAGCCCAAGAACATGGGAAAGCCAAATTTTTTCAGTAAAAAAAATAACTAAGTAAATTTAACCATTTCTAAAAATAGCTAGCATTGGAAAGTAGAGCTATTTTATATGCTCTCCCTGAACATCTTGGCTCATAAGAGGCTGGGATGAAGAGGAAGGTTATTTTCTGAATGCCATTTTCTTTGCAGGGCCTAGCTAACAAATCAAATTTGGCAAGTATCTTGACTTCTTATCTCCTCAGTCAGCTGTGAATGGTATTCAGCTTTCAATAACTGGATGTTTTCAAGATTTTGAGCGTTGTTTTCCAGGTAAACTCATGCTATCCTTGGGAAATAAATTCACTTAACATGATGTTCTTCAATGTCATATGTTAATAAAAACACTATGCATAAAGGTCGACTTAGTGATGAACTTAAAACCTCTGTCTCTTCAATGCTGTCCAGTGAAATTAAACGTAGTATCTTTGAATGATTGTCTTCTACAAGAGAAGACTATAGGAGAAAGTGGAACAACAACAGGGAATTGGACTAGGTTGCATTCATTAGAAATTTTACTTTATTTATTATCCTTTTTATTTCCATTGGTTCTTTAACCCTTACTTCATTTCATCTGAATAGCTCAAAAGATCTCATTGGACAGCCATTATATTATATTATATCAGGGGTCAGCAATCTATAGCCCACAGGCTTGATCCAGCCTACAGAGCCATTTTTATCTGGCCCATGGATTGGGGAGGGAGCTTACACAGCATTTCAATGGTGAAGGGCTTTACCCAGGTGGCAGAGAAGAGCAGCAGTGGCGGCACTGCAGTTTGAGAGCAGTGACTGCAGCTGCAGCTCTGGCAGTGGCAACCCAGGCCAGGTTTGAAACAGTCCATGCTCAGAGATATGCTCTGCTATGTTATGCTATGTTGCCCTCTTCCCCTCTCCTCCAAATCTTGCTTTAATATATTAATTAAATCTTGTTTAATATAAATTTGAAACTAAATAAAGTGTATAGGTTTGTATCACAGGATTCTTTTGTATACCTGCAAATCTTAAATAACTGAGTCTTTGGTATTTCCAAAGTAGAAGATTCGAAAATTAATTGCAGGTCTCCCACATTCATGAAGTTAACTAGCTAGTTTAAAAAGTCTCTTTTCTTATCACATTAGCTTAATTCAAACATGGTAATCTCTTAAAGAAAAAAATAAGATTATTTCAGGTGGAAACATTCCACCATGTCACCAGTTCCTGTGACAAACCTTACATATTTAAAAATCTTTATATTCTTACATCCTTTAGCATAACTCCTTGAATTATTTTGAATATCACAATCCCCATGGGTGCGCTGAAAGGGGAAAGTTCCTGAAGAGAAAATTCTTGGATTTAATTATGAAATTAACTGCAGAGCTGAAATAGAAAGTTTATATTGGGGGAAAGAAGCTGATGGGGAATCAGGGCAAAGTTCCAGATTATGAGCATTAGAATAGACTACTATATTCCAGGTTACGTATTTTAATCAGTCTTGATCCAGTAGATGCCAATGTCACCTTTGCAAAAAGAAACAGCTTGCTTCGCTTGTTTCTTTTCCAGTCTCCAAAAACAAGAAATCATTATTTTCTGCATATTCTTATCAATACTGTTAACAATGCTCTTAATTGTTCCCTCTATCTTGGCAGCCAAGAAAGACCTTCAGTCATCTAAATATACAAAAGCAGAACTATTTCAAATGCTGCTAGATGTTAAAGAAAATAATTCATAAGAAACAAAACAGAAAATATGCTCCATTGTGTCAGCACTCTCATTTCCAAAACCTATATTACAATACATAGCTGTCTTCTTCAAAGTCTAGGAATATTTTTTCCACCATGAAGTGAGTGCTATTTGATGAAACAAATGCTTTACTAACAGAGAACTAAGCATCTTTCATAACCGTAGCACTCTCTTATCTGGAGCCAAATGGAGGAACCAAGCAGAAGCGAGCTGCTTCTTCAGTTAAACAAATTCTTTGATTTCATCCTTTCCACATCCACTAATGTTCTGGGTATTTTTATTATAATTATGAGAAAGTCAATTTTAAAAATAATGTACTGTTTTATAGTTCCGGCAAAAAGAAGGAATAAACACTTCAGTACACAAGTCTTGCTTATATTTAAAGTGATCCCAAGAAAAAACTCTCACAATTTCATTTCAAACTCTCTTTTGACATATGAACAGTTGCTATGGCTAGGAAATTCAATCCTTTTTATAGGGGTCGACTTTAAAGTCAACATCAGTGGCCCTTTGGGAAGACTATATGAATGGTTATAGTATTGTTGCTTGTGGACTGACACAATAGTCTCTCATTACCCAGCAGAATAAGAGAGAGCAGGAGCAGATCCAAGGGGTGCAACTGCACCATGGCACCTTGCCTTTGGTTCCTGCTCCACCCAACTGCCTAGGAGGGACACCAGCATTTCTATTCAGGCAGCATTAAGGGAGTCTATTGATTTCATGGCTGTTCTAAGGCAGACAAGGTTTTCTGGGTAAATCTGATATCTTTTACTAAACCAACTCAAATGTTGGAAAAATTCTTCTTTGCAAGCTTTCAAATATAAATACCCTTCGTCAGGCTGAGGAAGCAGCTGCGGTTGGTGTGTGCTCTTCCTGGATGGACTGAATAGTAAAGAAACCAGAGGCTGGTCTGCATGCAAGAAAGCCAGTCAGTGAAGATGTAAATTGAGTCTGCCTATGTCCTTAAGCCAACGTGGCCACAACCTATATCCCTGTAACAAGGCTCTTCTAATATACCAGAGTACTGTTAATCTCTCTCCACTCCACAGGCAATAATGACTCTCTCTCCTTCTTAATGGGCTGGATGTTCCATTAATCAAGTTACCCTTTTTTCTGCAATTTTGCTGTTAGCTATTCCTGGTAATATCTCATCTATTCACAGCCCTCCAGACTTTTTAGTTCTACCTAAAAACCTTAATTCAGTCATGGTAATATTAAACTCCGGTGAACATTAACTTAGGTGTGGAAGTAATTGACAGTGAAGTATTGGATGCACTGTCAAGATGCTCAAGAAGTCTAGGTTTGGTTTTATCTAAGTAAGAGGTGTACATTGATCTATAATGACTACAGGACTAATAAAGCAATCTCTTTTGAGTATTTTGGTCTAGTTTGTTGTGCTTTTTAAACTTAATATATTAACCTATCAAATTAGTGCACACTCCAATTAAGTTATATTTGTTTTTACTTTGATCTTAAATAGAATAATATAGCACTGGGGCCTAGCATATTAGTAAATCCTCAAGTTTTTCCTTAACTGAAGAAAAATAAGTGTTATATGTGATGATGTGTCACATCACCTGCACCCCTCCTTTTCAAAATCATAGATCCACCTATGGGAGATAGTAAGTATAGGTGAATGCTGTAATGCCACCTATTTAAGGGCTGATGTATGTTGACAAACTGGAGTGGGAAAATTTGTGTTGCTGAGGTTTGTAGTGGATGAGTTCACCAGTTGTTCTGAGAACTGATAACCTTAATTAATCAAGCTAGTTGTTCTCAAGACACCAAAGCTTTAAAGAAGGCAAGACAGCTTTTAATTCCTAGCCGTTACAGGCTTTTAACACGACAAGTTAGTTCACCATGCCTCAGTTCACCATCTATAGAAAGAGAACTCTAGAGTGAGGGTTTTTAAACAGTTGCAATGTGCTTTGATGACTTTGGTGCTACAGAGCGGAAAGAATACATTTAAAATAAATGCGAATGTAGCACAGTGCTACATTCTTTTAGTTATAAACCACCCCATCCTTCATTACTAAAAAACACTGAATAGTGCTGAATTCTCATGTCCAATATTTTCAGATTTGCTATTTTAAGCATGTAATTTAAAGTTGACTTTAAAAAAAAGGGACATATTGGGCCAAGTTCAACCTTGGTAAATCAAATTTAACAAAAAACAAAAAAAACCAAAAAAAACCCCCTGAATTCATTGATTCCATGGTAATGTTCTGACTTTTTGACTCCATGCATATTTCTTTAAAGAACATTAAGAGTAAAAGGATTTTTTTTTAATTTCATTTTATTTTTTCAGTAATTTTAATCACAAAAAGGCACTGAAGAAACTGAGCCCAAAAATATTAGTTCATCTAAAATGGCTCTGTTCTTCCATTGTCTTGATTTAAGAAATACAACGGCGCATTAGCAGCATGATTATATTTTTCTAGTGCTCACAATTGCTTTTTAAACAGATACGGCAATATGGTAAGAACTCAGAGCCAAAAAAAGAAAAAAGAAAAAAAACAGAGAGAGAAAGAAAAAGAGAATGTTAGAGAAAAAGGAAACAACACAAGCAGAGAAGCCAAGACAACGCTTCCATGAATCTTGGCAAGGCAAGATGGGGTGTTTGCATATGCTTGCCAGGCATGTCAGCTGGGTTCCAGAACAGTCATTGCTGGCACTGAAGGGAATTCTGCCCTTCTTGCACATATCATGCCAATTAAGATGGCTTCCAGAGTGTTAGCTATTCAATTATTTACATAGTTCTTAATTCCCTTCTGCTGCAGAAGAAAAGGTTCACTCTCATCCGTTATCTTGCAACATTCTTTCTCTTTACTGTTTACTTTTTTTAAACACTGGAGCCCTACCCTGTTCCTAATTGTTCATCTCTAACCTACCCCCAGCCCCGCCATGGAATTGTTTGGCCAACAGCATTGTATTTTTCATGGAAGTCCTAGAGGGGGGTAGGCAATCACACAGCAGTGGCAATTAATGATAAACAGACACTACTTACAAATTAGTTTGAGCATCCTGCTGACAGAAAAGAAAAAACAAACACAATTCTTCTGAAAAACTTTGTAAAACCTAGAAGTTCCTCTTTCTTCTCTAGGTTTCTTTTGCTTCTTAACCTATTATGCCATTATACATAAAATGTAAAACATTATGGCCGGCTTCTATATTCCTTGTTTTCCCCCAAAACCCATTATACTACATGTGCAAGGAATGCAAGTTGAGGTCCTTTGTTCTCTTTCTATTGGATACCTGTTTAGCTTGGAAAGCACTCTGAAGATGATTGTGGATCTCAAAAAGAAAACCTATTGTACTTGCACTCTATGAAAAGTATTTCATCCGTATGGGAAGTCTTTAATCTACTGCCTAGTTTAGATGAAATGCTACCAAGAAAATAAGTGTCTTTCTTAAAGCTACAATATAATAACATTTTTTTAAAGTTTTTTAAAAAAAGTTTATCTATATCTATCTATCTACACAGTTTTTTAACTCTATCTAGCTATATAGATATAGATAAAACTGTGTGTATCTAGATATATCTAGATTGACAGACAGACAGATATTTTCAAGGTCATGTCCATAATTGACAGGGGGAAAAGATTGTATTATAGTGTCATCCAAATGTTCAGGGTTCATAGTGCAGAATCATTGTTCTAAATGCAAGTAAGAGCAGTTGTGAAAAACAAGGTAGTATGCTGTGCTTTTCTAGAATCATAATTTCAAGAAGTGAGGAAGAATGTAGAGGCAGTAAATTTAGATAATTTTAAAACAGTACAGTTGAACCAGAGCTTGTCACTGATTAGCACCGTTGCTGCCCAATAGAGACACTCCATACTCCCATCCAAATTTGAATCAATCACTTAAACAAGGACTCTAAAGACACTTGAAGATGTTTATGGCTCAACATGCAAACTGTTTCCTTAGGTTTGGCAAAGAAAAAGAAGAAGGAACGTCTCAGAAGTTAAAAGACATCACAAACCAATTTTTTTTCCCTTTCAGAAAGGCCTCAACAGCCCAGTGAAAAAAAAAACTTCTACAAAAATCGTAGCACCATGAGAAATAAGACAATGCCACTCAGTTTTAAGTCCCCATTTAAACACCAGCAGACAATGGTCCTTATCCATAGCCCACGAAAATCAGGAAAAAGGTTCCCAGTGACTTCACTGTGTTTAAGTTAGGCTTATCACCACCCAATTGCCTCAGTGCCTGGGATGAAAAAGCTGCTGGCTCATATTTTACTCCAGGTCTGATAGAGAAAATACGTTAGTGGGGAGCAAGAGAGAGTGGCTCACAATGTCAACATAATGTCAATACATACAGATACCCTGAACACATATAGATACCCTGGATTATCTTCACAGAGCATGCTTGGCATGCCAGCCAAGGCAGTGTTAATATGCACCAAAGCAGAACAGTGGACTATGGCAAAGCAGGAAAGAACAAGACTCTCAAGGGACATGTGACTTGCCCACCAGCACAGCAAGCTAAAAACAGAACTGATTTGCCTACTCCTGATACCCTACAAACCAAAAGAACAGGATCCCATGAAGGCTGGGACCTTCAACATGCAACATTTTCCCAACACACAATGGTGCGTTACTGGAAAAAAACAGAGATTTTTTATGATCATTATTTGGATACCTGTTTATAATGTAGTTTTTCACTCCTCAAAGAAAACAATTAAAAAAAACATTTTAGTGCTTAGAAATACCTAGTAAGCTTCCTGGGGCATATAGTATGTAGTAAATGAACTGAGGAAAAAAACTTTTGATCGTTTTCTGATCATTAGCCCACCACAGCAGAACATCTATGCTCATGTGATCTGTTTCCTGATGAATGCTATGAAAGTTCAGCATTTATTTTCCAGGATAAATCAGGAAAGTTGTTTGAACATATCATTCAGATGTGTTTTCAATGCATTCATACACAGAATTCATTTTTCATTCACCATAACATACAACTCAGGCTAAAGGAAATGTTTCGTTGTGGAAAAGGATTACACTTACAGCTAAGATTCTAGTTAATTTAGGACAGCAGATCAAATTAATGTGGGGATTTAGTCTTTCCAGAGGCTGGATAACAACCTTCTAAATGGGGTTATTTGTATTTTTAAACTGCTCAAAGATGTATTCACAGGCTTCTATTAACAGCCTATTCTTACTTTATTCTCACTTCTCGGGTGCCATCTACTGTTTTCAAGCTGTTAGTGAGAACCTGTTAAAAAATCTAGCTGACCATTCAACTTTCCTGTACAAGTCAAGGCTGAGCAAACAAACACATTTAAAAGATTTCTCAGAAGGGAATTTGAGAAATGAAAGAGCTGAAAAAGAATAATACTTTAATGACCAAATAATATAAAAGAAAGCTTTTTAACACTTTCAAGTGGGAACTGTACCCCACACACATTGAGATACTGTATAATAGAACCATTGTGTCACATTTGAGGCGTATACAGTATTACGCAAGGAGCATTCAGACCCCAGTCTGAGTCTTCACATCTGGATAAGAAACGGCAGGATACACAAGGGGGTTGTAGAAGGAGTAAAGATCTTTTCATACAGTTCCACGTTATTTTGCCCATCTTGTGGATTGGCTCCTGTACCACTCCTTGTCAAAAGAGTCGCTAATAACTGGAGCTACAACAGCTACTGTCCCCCCCCGCTGGAACTAAACTCTTCCATGATGCAAATTCAATCTATCAGCTGTTAAGATAAAAGCAAATCATGTTTCCATGGCTAGGATCTCTCCCTCTCCCTTTCAAGGCACAGGTTGCTCGACATGCCAACATGTGGAAACCGGCTGCTAATTTTGTGATTGAAATTCCTGACCCAACTAGTGACACAAAAAGTGAATCCCCAGTTCTACAGACAGGCTAAACTGCTGGCACATGCAGCCACTCTGCAGCACTTTGACAGGCCATATTGTCCAAGTATGTCACAAAGCTGGGGAAGGGGTAGGAGAGGGAATTCAATATTGCTATGCAAAGACATTCTCTCAGCATTTTATGCAGTTCTCTCACAACTGTATTTTCTTTAAAGCCCAAGCTACTGAAAATGTTATTATATGAACTTACCACACGTTTCATTTATAAAAAGCAGTTCTTCATCCTCATTGTTGTGGAAAAAACCTGGAAAACTAACTAGAATGCGCCCTAAGGGCCCACAAGCCAGAACACAAGTGAACCCAAACATATTGTTTTTATACAAATAAAACTCATACATCTCATTATTTTGGAAGCCCAACTCATTTTTGATTCCTTCAGCATGGCAATACTGAGATGCTAGCATGTTCTCTTTCTTACCTACACTAAGATATATTTACCAAAGCTTACAGTTCCCACTACATTTCATTCCTTCAAGTGGTGGCAATAATGAAAACCCTAGGGAGTAGCAGACATTTTAGCACTATGCCAGCTCACTGCTCAAGTGATGACAGCAGCCCTTAAAAAAACGTTAAAAAAAAACCTAGTTCTCCCAACATCGCTATCACCAGTGAATCTGAAATGCTAGTAGTAGCCACAGGAAATTTTAATAAACAGCTGCAGGTAGGCAATGCTGCAGGACAATTATCTAGTAGGAACAGGCCATGTACACAGTGGCCATGGAAACCACATTTCTGCCTCTTTAACTAGCAATAATACTTCTAAACAGAAGATAGTACATTTTCAATGATTATTGTAAATGAAACCTAACCATGCTATTTAAGTAGTTTACAACCCATGCTACTGATTTGGTAAGAAATAATAGGGCACGTCCAGATGAGCGTGCACGTGCCTCTTGCCCCATCTCAAACCTCTTTGAGGCGGGGCAATAGGCATGTGCGGGAACAAAAAAATATTCCCTACGCTGCAAGTTTGTAGCGCGGGGAGAAAATTAGACCCCTGGATATCCAGGGGTCTAAAAAAATCAAAATTTAAAAAAGCGGGGCAGCCAACAGGGCACAGTCCCGGACCATGCCCTGAGGCAACCGGAGGGTGGGTCCTCCACTGAAATGCTCTGGCTGCCAGAGTGTCTCTGTGGTTGGCCCCTCGCCCTGGTGCTGAAACATGCGGCCAGCCAGGCCTTCAGTGCCAGTGAGTAAGGGGTCAGGGGGGCTGGAGGAGGGGAGAGGGGACCATGGGGGGGACACCC
>NW_005841937.1:2769048-2778996 GCF_000455745.1 Alligator sinensis | reverse complement strand
GGGGGTGGGGGGGGATTTTTTTTTTTAAACTATGCAGTGGGGGAGCGGGGATCAGGGGGGGCTTGAGGGGATGGAGGGATGGGGCTGGGACTGGTGGAGGGTTGTGGAGGGGCCTTCAGTTCAAAGAACTACATTTAAGCACAGATAGCTCAAGAGCTGATTTCCCCCTAGCCTGACCAAATATAGCCTATACATTCATAACTCTTATTCCATTGTGTAGTGCAGCAACTACCATACAGGGTACCCAATTGCCTCCCGGCACAGTTAAACTGTATAATCCTGAATTTTAGATTAAACTTGAACTTGAAGCAGGCTGAAGCTTTGACTTGCGATCCTCAAAGCTAAGCAGGAAATTTAGCCACACAAATTAAACAGAAACAACTGGGAGTTATGTGGCTAAATCTCCTAGTCAGCTCTGAATCTCAACCACAGTTTACACTGAAAATTTTTGGAATACCTCCCAGTGGGGGGTTGATTTGCATTGCGGCTAAGGCAAGGCTGAGAGATTTCCTAACAAAAGCAATACTTCTAAACAGTACATACCCTATCTCAGCGGTGGGCAGAGGAACTTTGTCTGGCCTGTGGCAGGTCCCTTGGTCCCACATGGCCCAGGAACCATCGGGCCCATAGCATGTCTCACCACCTCCTTGGCATGGAGCAGGGCTGGGGCAGCTCCACAGCTGCCTCTCTAGGCATCCCAGATGGCAGCAGCTCCTTCTGACAGCTGCCACCACTGGCCCCAGCCCCATGGTACTGGCAGGGACACTAATGCACAGTCCCAACCCTGGCCCTCCCCACTGCAGCTCTGTACTCACCCTGGATGGAGTGGACTGGCTCTGGACCAGCTGGAACCCACATGTACAGTCCTGACCCTGGGCTGCCCTGCACCTGCTCCAGACTCACCTGTCCATGCCGAGCACTGGCAGCAGCTATGGTGGCCAGGCAGAAGCTGATGCTTGGCATGGGATAAAAGTGCCTCTCCCCCCCCTTCACTGCTGCTGGGCCCTTCTTGCTGCAGCCACCCAAAGCCTGCACCTGGGCTGTCCTGTGGCTCCTCTGTACTGCCACTGTTGCCTCACTGGGTAGCAGCAATGGCAGCAGTGGCAAGGAGCAGCAGGGAAGCCTGGGCATGAGCTCCAGGAGGCTGCAGCAAGAAGGGCCTAGCAGTGGTGTGAGAGGTGTGGTTTTCCCCTGGGGCTAGCAGCAGATTCTGTTTGGCTGCTGCAGCTGCTCAGCATGGCCAGGCAGTGTGGAGCAGGTGCACGGCGGTCCAGGTCAGGGCTGTGAATGCAGGTTCTGGCTAGTCTGGAGCTGATCCACCCCAGCAGGCTGAGTCCAGAGCAAGCATGTTGCAGGCTGGAATTGGGGTTGTGCACGCAGGTTCCCGCCAGTACCATAGGGCTGAGGCCAGTGGCAGTGGGAGCCAGAAGGAACCACTGCTGACACCTGGGCTGCTTAGAAAGGCATGGCAGGGTGGGGTGGTCCAGGGTCAGGGTCGGGGCTTGGGCTGTGTGCTGTTGGCAGTAGTGCATAGGCTCCAGGCTGTTGCCGGTGGGAGGGGGAGTGGGGGAATGCTGACCAGCCTGCACCAGCTCCCCAGAACTGCCTATGTGGCCTGCGGGCCCAAATATTTGCTTGCCCCTGCCCTATCTGGACTGTAGCTGTTCAGAAACACAGGAACTTGTTGCACCCCATTCACACTCCAGGACTAGACAACACATTAGCCATTTCAGGTTTACATTCAGTTTTCCTAACAAGCTTCCAGTGTAGACAGGACTACGGCTAAGAAATTTGATGGTTACAAATGTAACCAGGAAAATAAAATAATATTTTGATTAAATCCAAACAAAAAATATTTTTCTTCATCACACACCGCACTGCTTTACTTTTAATAGAAAACACCAGAACTAGAAATAAAGAATTAGTCTTTGATACAAGACCAGGGAGAAAAATACTTGGTTATCAGGGCACTCACCAAGGATGCTAGAGACCTGATTTCATTTCTCTTCTCTGCTGGAATAATTTTGAACCTGCAGCACCCTCATCATATAACCACAGTGTTCTACAATTTGGGGGAAAGTTACTCTCAGTCTATTTTGTTAACTTCTAAGTCCACCCAAAAGCATATCCATGTTAAACCTTGCTTCACTGCAAAGGCAAACTCAAGTTTAACTCATGTCCCATTCTCACACACAACCTCCCCTTTTGCCCCCTGCAACTTGACTGGTGCAGCTTTTGACCAAAGTCAACTAGTCCATTAAGTCAGAACAGACTAAATCCAGAGCTAACTTGACTTGTTAGCTGCTAAAATGACCTCTCTGCAAAGGCTAAATCCAATTGGGTGCTAATTCTTCAGTACTTTCCTACAAATCTGCCTCCTGCTCCCAAGAAAGGGTAAACAAGCTCGTCCACAATTCACATGGGAAAAAGTCATAATAGCTCAATTAGCAGCTAAGCAAAGAAATAGCACTTTTACAACCAGATACCAGTAGTAAGTATATGCAAGGGAAGTTGTTGTATGGTCACAGCTCAAGCAATATCTGCAATTTTTTCAGTCACTTGAAACCTAAGGGTTTAAAAACATTTCCCCCATTCTGCATCAAGACAAAAAAAACTCTTTAAAAATTGTTTTCCCATGAAAAAAGAGGAAGTCCCAACACACAGACAGGCTTGTTATTAAAGATTTCATCTGATCTGTGGGAGATGTGTTTATATCCCTGGTCTGGCTCAATACTTGAAATTTAAAATGAGTTCAAGGCAAGACAAAGGAATGTATCACATGAAGAAAGAAGGAACAAAACAGGCTTGTATTTGTCTGGCATCATCTAACATATAAGCACCTTTTAACCCCATATATAGCATTAGCACAGGAGAGTAGGTCATGTTTGTACAAACTATGGATGCATACAGGCATTCACTGGTCCAGGGAGCCACATGGGAAATCTGGAGTAAGTTATTTGGGGTGAGTGGAGGGGCAGGCAGGATCAGAGGGAAGGTGTGGGGAGGGGCTGGCAGGTGTATAAGGGTGGTATCAGGGAGGCTAAAAATAGGCTAGTCATGGGGTGGGGGCGGGCAGGGTAAGAAGATCATAGCTCTGGGTTGAGTTGATCTAAATATAATGCCTGTTCATATCCTAAATAAAAAAGAGGATTTTTGAGGAGTGATATGAAAGCAAGGAGGGAAGTAACACGACACTTACCAAAATGAAGGAGGACATTTCAGGAATCAGGACCAGAATAAAGGGAGGGACACCTATAGGAGAAGGGAATAAAGGAAACAAAACAAAACAGAATTGGCTAGAACACACAAGAGCCTGGGACAGGGAATGTCAATTGCTGTTAGCAGTTACTGATACAGCAACTAGGAAAATTGTGGATACTGATATAGAAAAGAACTAATCTCTAGTCAAGATAGGGCTGTTAGCATTACATGTCTATACATGCACTTTAATATGCATTTGCCTATTTTAATATGCATTAAAGTGTCACATAAAATCCATGGGCTCCTACACACATGTGAGGAACCTGTTCTGATGCACTGGAAATCCAGCATGTTGGAGCAGACTCAATTAATCGAGTCTGCTAGAGCATGGAAATTGATATGCTCTGGCAACCTCGCACTTCATGTGTATCAGCATTTCTGCACTGACAAAATGGTGGTAGGGTGCTTTGAAATAAAACACGTTCAATGAGGTTTAGTTCAAAGTGTCCCGCCACAATTTTTTTGGTGTGGGGACACACAGTGACACTGATACATGTGAGCACTTTTAATTAGCATGGATCACTAATTAAAAGCACCCAGCTCAGCACCGCATCCCAACACATGTAAAAATGCCCTGTGATATTTAATTAGTGTGCATTAAATACAGGTTAATGTGCATTTTCCTAGTACTTCACAAAATGGGGGCACTCGATTTAATGTGCATTAACTAAAACACATTAATGCACATGTAGATGCATCCACTGTGAGGTAAAACAAGGATTATAATATAATCGTTAGAGGGAGGACTCAATTTAGTTTGTCCATAAAATATAGTGAAATTAATAAGGTGGCACAGAAGAACAGAACTGTGCAAACAAAGGCCAGGAGAACAAATGCCACATGGAGTAAGACATGGATCAATATAGATACCGGCACAAGACTAAAGCAAAGAAGCATTGTAGAAAAATGTAAACAGTAGTCAGTTATCACATGACTACTGACTTTTCTTCCAACAGACTGGATTTATAGTAAATATATTTTTTAATCTGTATTATAGCTTTTATGATTGACCTCGCACCACTGTCTTCCATTAGCAAAATCACTACTTTGTTACTCTTGATTGTGACTGTAGTCCAAAGTTTGCAGCAACAACATCTAAACATTGTAAGAAATTCTAGAAACTATGCTTGATGGTGACAGTAAATTTTCCAACTTCTTGTTGTCTGCCAAGGGTTCATGCTGAACTCCAAGAGCAGAGCTGTACCAACCTGGGAAGCTCTAAATTTCCATCTGCAGAAATTGTGCCTCCAGGAAACGTTGAGCTGTAGAACAAAATTTTATTTTTCCAAAACAAAAACAAAAATCCATTCTTTTTTTAAAGTAACTGAATAACTAGTTCATTCCCCTCAATACAAGTAGGTACTGGACACTTCAGAGTTGTCTCCCACCTCAGCCTACCACCATCCTATAAGAGCTGCAGATATCTACAGCTATTAAATCACTCAATTGTTAGAGCACCAGAGTATTCCCACAGATCTGCCCAGCTCATAATGCCAATAGAATTCATGCATCTTCATACAGCTACTAGACTTCTTTACATAAAACATTTGATGCCTGTAAATAGCTGCAAGATTAGTGAGGTCAACCCATGGTCCCTGCTGAAACTTCCGTAACACTAATCCAGAACAATTTAGGATCAAAGTCTGATCCCCATGACAAGTATAAATAATCTGGCACCAAGCATAAGGGATTCTTTCAGCAATTCTTTCCCTTTGTCATCAGTCTCAGAGTCAAAAAGAGTTCTCTGCAGCCATTTCAACAATATCTGCACTGCCTGTGTTTCAGCTCTATGTTGGAATTAGGCCAGTCAATCCAACAGCCTCAATCCAATTTATCTTTCAGACTCTTCCATGTGCAAACATTAACTCTACTTAACACGTGGACAACAGAACACTCACATAAGCTTGCTACATGCTACATTTGTTCACAGATTCCATTTACTATTAAAATATAGCTGCCCAGAGTGCTTGGGTGGAGTTATGTTAATTTTAAGAAAAGTATTAAAGATGGGGAACAGCATTTCACAACAGTGCCAAAGTGCTGAGGTTTGGCTCTCTGTCTTATGATGGCCTAACATTGAAAAGTGTTATTACTGTCAATGTCAACCTTGTGTACATGGAGATCAGATACCTGAAAACAATTAGGAATGTTACTGTCTCTGCTAAATTACATACACATTTTATATACAATGGACCTGGAAATGTGTTGGCATGTTGGTCATCTTGTGAGTGTCAAGGCTCCTGAAGCTCAAATGCAGGTCTTCTGAACTAACGGGCAGAGGGCTAGGCTGGGGCCCCACCATGCAGCAGACCCAGCCCAACCTGGGTCCTCCTGTGAGTCTATCCATGGGAGGGATGGGGACAGGGACTATGGAAGCCAGGGGAACCAATGGAAGGCACAAGCCCTTGAACAAAGAGCTCTAAAAACTCTCCCAACTCCCTCTGGGGCCATATCCTGGCAACAGTTTTGGTAACCTGGTTATTTGGGTTCCTCCTGCCTTGTTTTCACCTCACTCCTATCTGGTCTCTGCCTCAGACCTTTGTGCCAGATCTGTAGTCTTGCCAGGTCTCTAGCCTTTTTCCTGTCTCACTCATGCCTTGGATCCCTGGTACCTCCCTCTTTCCTACCTCCTTGTGCCACTTATATTCCCCAGGTCCTAATCTCTTGCCTGGCCTCAACCATGAACCCATCTCAATCCCCAGTGTGATCCCACAGGATCAGATTGCTGCCCAGTACTCTGAACCTCAGCTTCAGCTCCTGGACCTCCAATACTGTAGATGCTTGGCTTCTGAATCTTCATCTCCCATACTTGTAATAGTGAGTTACTAAACAGCAGCAGAGCACATTTTTACTTCTAAGCTATTGTGACTACAGGAGTCCTTTGATCTCAGTAATAAATTATTGAAATAAAGCAGATACAAACTGTATGTGTTTTTTACTCCAACTAGTATAGCAACATTCATTCTGCCACTTGCATAAGTTTCTTCATTACATGTTTGCATATACTTTCTTGCAAACAAGATACACAAAGGCCGGGGCAGAAATGACAGATAAACTGGTGTAAGTGATCAGAAACCAATTTAAGTCTGTAACACAACAAAAATTCAGAGCATGTAAACTGCTTTCAAAATGGCCAAAACTGGTTTAAAATAAACCTGGATGGATGTAGTATCAGACTTAACTGACTTCGGTTAAACTGATTTATTGAACTTCTGTCCAAGATCCTATCCAGATTCAAGTGAATTCACAGTCCCCCACATCTCAGAATGCTTTGCACCTCCCCTGCAAATCCCCCCTCACAGGGTGTGCTGGCTAGCTTTGGCTCAATCTCACTCCTCCAATCAAGCAGGAAGGTATGCTCTAGCACGCCTTGGCCTCTGGCCGAGGCTACTACAGGCCTGGGGCTTCATTTCTGGAATCAAAAGTGAATGTCTGTTCACTTGTTTATTGGTTCACTCTACTCAGCTTAGATTAATTTGCAAAGATTTAATCAATTTAGCCTCAGGCTATTTGACTATCTGTACTTAGGCAAATAGCACAGACAGAAATGACAATGTTTGCTGAATCTGACCACAGAAAGCAGTCTATAGCCATGAACAAACACAAGTGCAAAGCTGTAAACTGCTTCAAAAATGGCCAGTTGGGTGAAAATGTGAACCCCCATTGCATGAGGGTTAAGATTAAGACGTTTCAAAACATAGTGTCTTCTGTTACTTGTGTCTGTGCTGTCTCCCAGCCTGTTGCTGTTTTCAGAAGAGGGGAGGGGGGGAGAGCAGAGGGAGCTCAGTCTAAGATTTTTTTCAGCCCCCATTGGAGGGTGGTGTGGGTGTATTGGAGTAGCTCCCTCTGCAAGGTGTAGGGTTCCAATTCATCCATCCCACCCTTAAGCGCTAGAGGAACCCCTAGAAGGAGCTCCCTCTGGCCCCTTTCCCCCCTCCCATTCTAAAAACAGCATGGGCTGGCAAGAAGGAGGGGCCATTGCTAAGGGAAACTGGCTGCAAGCTGGGGGCCAGCAACTACATTCCCCTCTCCGATGGAATCAACAGTGAACTTCTGTTTGTTCCAGGAGATTGTTGCAACTCAGAACACTTCCTGCAAAATGTTCTCACAGTTACAGAGGGAAGCATCACTTCTATATGCACCTAAATGCCTATTATGGGTGGTGAAAAAAAGACAGCAGAATTCTCACTGCAAGATTCAGAAAATATTGCATCCACATCCATACCATGAAGATATAAGCACTACTGTAAGGCAGGCGGCTATATCCAACTTAGCACTTTATAAAAAGCAGTTTAAAATGACGATTCTACATGCAGAATTATGCCCTAGTAGAGTAGCTATAAAAAAAAAAAAAATGATGTCCATCCAAGAGCTGCAAATGATTAAACACCTACTCAACAGTTCATACAAATTTAGTAAAAGGTATCGATTTCTTTTTTTTTAATGGATATCTACCACTTGTAGCATAGATACATAATCCTTAGCGAAAGTTTTTTTACTAAATATATCTAACATTTTACAGCAGAAAAGCATAACAATTTTGAAAGTAAACTCAGATCAAGACAAAAGTAAGCTTGTATCTTTTTCTCTTTATATTTCCCTGCCCCACTCCCTTTCCTAACTAATTTGGGGCCAGAAGGTTTCAGGGAACTTAGTGTTTGTGTAGGAGAATGAAGAAGTTCCCTGAAACTTTCCAGCCCCAAATTAGCCGTGTTTTACAGAGAGTAAAGCACAAGCATACTTTAGAAAAAGATACAACTGCTGAACATTCAACAGGTAGAGGCCTCTACAAAATAGGCACTTAAAAATCAGTTCTCTCTTATATTGGAAATCCTGGTGAACCTCTGCTTGCTGGGATCTTGGCCCATCTCTCAACTTTTACCAATGTTGGGCCTTAGTTTAATAAATGAGAAAAGTATTATATATGAATCTGGCCTAATACTTGTTTCCTGGGAAAGAGGAAACCATTCATGTGTATGTTAAAGATGTTCCAACCATAAGGCTTTGTGCTGCTTCCTCACAGCATTGTTGCCAGACAAGATCTAATATTGTGTGGAATATTCCATTACTTGGTCTAAATCATGTTGCTTGCATGAGGAAGAGAAGAACTGGAGAACTTTCATAAACTAGTTTCCTTATTGTTTTTTAATGACTTTCCTTTTACAAACATCAGTTAGTGCTGTAACTTCTCTTAACACTGAGAAAGCATGACATGCAAATTTTACTTACCACCATCTATGATGCCACTCAGTGTTGTCTCATTATTTCCTTGCACCCCCAACCATATCTGTTTGTTGTCTCTCGGGTTGCACTTGCATGCTAGGCTGTTAGATAAAGGGGCTATTGCTTTGTCCATTACCTGTTTAGCCCCTGCTACAAAGGGAACTTGGCTTATAATTAGGGCTCCAAGGGTGCTGCGGAGAAATGAGCAATCTTGTATAATCATTGTACATTTCCATATTTTTGCTCATACTTCTGCAGATCATTTATACACTAGTAGATCAGGGGATTGCAGGAAAATGGGTATGTTGATAAGCAGTGGCATAGGCAAAATTAAATCTTTAGCTCAGAACATCTCGTGAAAGTATGCATCTGAATTTAGTGTCAGTTTTTGGTACGAATTCCAAGAGTTGTCACCTACACCTGAAGATTTAAAATCCAATTCTAGGGCTTGATTTGGCTAGTTCTAAGTAAGTAGCACTAAAAAATATTACTGTACTTCAATGGGACTATTCACAGGAAAAATGACTCCAAGTATGAGCATTTTCAGGAATTATATTTTAAGGAAATGGTACAGTGTTCCCCAAAGTTTACTTGGACAATTCTCATTCACCTAGATAAAGCTAAAAATGCTTTATAAAGATGTCATCAGGCTTTTAATATGTCTGATTATGCTATTGACAACATGAAGGAATGGGTGGGGGAAATGTTTGTTGAGGGAAAAATAATCTTGGAACCAGAGGTTATAGTTAAGTCAAACCGGGATCTGATTCATCATTACTTTTGGTTTAGAAAGAATTGATTTAAGTGAGAAGCCTTGATGCATGTCCAGGTAACTGAATTGACTGGGAAATCTTGGCTAATACAAACAAAAATTTAAGCTACTTGTTTTTTTACAGTTTGAGAAGATAGCCATTGCTCCACATTTCTCACCTGTAAGAAATATTATTGGTCTCTTACCTTGGGATTCCCCACTGAACTGAATGCAAACAAACACATCAAGTTAATTGGATACATTTAGCATTGCTGGAGGTGCTTGCTTGGTTTGAAAAATAGATTTAACAGATTTCATAGACATTAGGGGCTGGAAGGGACCTTGCGAGATCAAGTCCAGTCCCCCTGCCATAGGCAGGAAGTCTGTGGGGATCAAATGATCCCAGCAAGATAAACATCCAAATGCCTTTTGAATTAATCCAGAGTAGGTGCTTGCACCACCTCCAGAGGGAGTCCAGACCCTGGACACTTTCATAGATTCATAGATGTTAGGGTCAGAAGGGACCTCAATAGATCATCGAGTCCGACCCCCTGCATAGGCAGGAAAGAAGGATGGTTTCAGATGACTCCAGCCAGATGCCTATCTAACCTCCTCTTGAAGACCCCCAGGGTAGGGGAGAGCACCACCTCCCTTGGGAGCCCGTTCCAGACCCTGGCCACTCTAACTGTGAAGAAATTCTTCCTAATGTCCAA
>NW_005841937.1:2759714-2769018 GCF_000455745.1 Alligator sinensis | reverse complement strand
AAGAGTGCTGGGTCTAGATGACCCCAGCTAGATGCATATCCAACCTCCTCTTGAAGACCCCCAGGGTAGGGGAGAGCACCACCTCCCTTGGGAGCCCGTTCCAGACCCTGGCCACTCTAACTGTGAAGAAATTCTTCCTAATGTCCAATCGAAATCTGCTCTCTGCTAGCTTGTGGCCATTATTTCTTGTAACGTGGCCATTATTTCTTGTAAGTGGCCATTATTTCTTGTAATGTGGCCATTATTTCTTGGACTGTAAAGAAGTTTTTCTTTATGTT
Source organism: Alligator sinensis (assembly GCF_000455745.1). Classification (NCBI taxonomy): domain Eukaryota; kingdom Metazoa; phylum Chordata; order Crocodylia; family Alligatoridae; genus Alligator; species Alligator sinensis. The sequence goes on along the minus strand of NW_005841937.1, from coordinate 2,768,740 downwards.
CAATCTAAATTGGCCTTCTAGGAATGTGTGGCCATTGGACCTTGTTAGTCCTTGGGAAGCTCTGGTGAACTACTGCTCTCCCAGATCCTGATGCACACCCCTTATGTAGTTATAGGCTACCACCAAGTACCCCCTGAGCCTTCTCTACTCCAGGTTGAAGAGTCCCATGTCCCTCAGCCTCTCCTTGTAAAGTTAGCTTTCTTGGGCTTTGATCATATGGGTGGCTTTCCTCTGGACTCTCTCGAGCTTATCCACATCCCTCCTGAACTGGGGGCCCAAAACTAGATGCAGTACTCCAGTTGCAGCCTCACCAATGCCGAGTAAAGTGGGAGGATGACGTCCCTGGTTTTGCTAAAGATGCATCGATGGATGCATGCCAGAGTTTGCTTAGCTTTGCCAGCCATGGCATTGCATTGGTGGCTCATGTTCATCCTGTGGTCAATCAAGACCCCTATGTATCTTTCAGTTATGGTGCTAGCGAGCATAGCACTGCCAAGCCTATGAGTATCATGGTGGTTGTTCCTTCCAAAGTGGAGCACCCTGCACTTCTCTACATTAAATGTCATCAGGTTTTGGTCCGCCCACCTTGCAAGCATGTCCAGGACAGCCTGTATCCCCATCCTGTCTTCTAGTGTGGCCGCCCTCCCCCATAGTTTAGTGTCGTCCACAAACTTTACCAGTCTGCATCTGATGCCCGAATCATGTTAGGGTAATTTCAGTTTGCTCAATGGAGATAAAATGAACAATTTGTAGTCCCCCAGCATCCAAAGATACACCACTTCCAGCCCTCCCCGCTTCTCACCCAGAGCAAGGATAGAAGCCAGCGGCTTTTTTACATGTGCAAGCCCCGCAGTGCTGGCACTTTGGAAAGTGCCCGGCACTATGATGCATGCAGCTGTGTAAGCAGCGAAATGCATGTCAGCGCAAAGAAAATGGCAGTGGTGCACTTTTGAACTAAAACACCTCAGAGGTGCTTTAGATCAAAAGCACACCGGTGCCATTTTCTGCATGCTGACATGCATTTCACCACTTATACAACTGAACACGGTGCAGCACAGTGAGCATCAGCTTGTGTGCGTAGCAGACTTGATTAATCGAATCTGCTCCAAATCGACGGATCTCTGGCATGTTGTGGGACAGAAAGGTATATGTATAAATGTCCCATGTTTCCTGCCACATCCCGGATCACACATCTTGCTGTAGCAAGAAACAACAGGCCTTATTCTTATATACCATCCACTTGTAAGGTGAGAAAAAGCAAACCGTGTATGAAGCCATGCAGCATTGAAAAGCAAAACCCTTTTCCTCCTGCCCAACAAAACTCTCCATCATGGTTAGTATAGTTAGTAACTGTCAACTGGCTGTTTGGATTAATTACCTCAGTACTGGCAGAGCCACTAAGACACTCTGGTAACACCTTAGCACACTATTTCCATGCAGACCTGGCTTTAGCTCAGGAAAGTTAAGACTCATTAAACACATTATTAGTTCAAGTGTCTTCACACCTTATAAAAAACCTCTCATTCACCTGTTAGTTCACTATACCTTAATCCTCCAGAATTTATGGTGGCTTTTCTTCCCCAATGCCAGGCAAACAACCATAGGACTGTGATGGGTGAGAATGTTAAACTTGTGTTATAGAAGTTACTGATGCTGGTACAGTAAACAAGCCAATGCTCCCCCTCCAGTCATTTTGCCTACCTTCAAAACACAATGCCTTCAAAGCAGTGCCTGGTGGATTATTTACATCCACCTCTTCTCCATAATACATCTTTGGTTAAAAAGTCAAGCAGCATCTTTCAAGGTTGAAAAACCTTCACTCCAAATAAGTACTCACTCATTGAAACCAATGGGAGGAATTGGGAATTGAAGCTAAATACAGACAGTCAAAAAGTTGGAGACTGAATCAATTCAGTCTTTTCAGGTTACTCTAAAATTCAGAAATTAAATTGCACCAGAAGTGAACAGACATTTACTTTTGATTCATGAAATACAGTCACATGCCTGCTCAGGTCAGAAACCGGCGGTTTCTGAGAGAGTGCAGCTCTCTGGCATGTAGCCAGCATGGGCTGTATGCTCACATCCTTTTCCTACTGCCCCCAAGGTCTCTGGGATTTGCAGTCCACAATCACAACAGTAGAACTATGCAGAGTTGCTCATCATTTCCTCCTCCTGCTTCCAGGTGCCTCTGGGAGTTGTAGTCCATAGTTGCAGCCAGGAGTAAGTTTGAGCAGGGGAAGGGGTGTTTAATCCCCTCCCTGGCTCCAGACCCCAGCCAGGGTTCGCCTGGGGCAGAGGCAGTCCCCCTTTCCTGCAGACTGGGCTGCATCCCCAGCCAGACTTGCCCTCCCCACCGCCTTGTCAGCCAGTGCTCCAGCTGGTGAGCAAAGGGGCGGGGCCAGTCTTGCTCTCTGGTGCAGACAGCCCAGCCCAGCCCAGGTCTGCAAAATGCTGGGGGACTATGATTTAACTTGAACCAGAAAGGGGTCTGGGACAGAGGTTTCATAAACCAGGTTGACCCAAATCAGTTAAAACTGATTGACTTTTATTAGTAAATGTTTAGGATTGTGACTCCAAAAAAGCTGACAAAGCCAGTAGGGAAATGCATAGCGCCCGAGCGAGCGACTAACAATAGAAGGATGGGGGTGAGGAGGGGAACGCAACTAGGTTACAGGAGATACAATGTTAGCCAACTAAGCCCGGGGGGGGGGGAAGGGGAAGGGAAGGGAGGGGGTTCACAACGCCGAGAGAAAAAGAAGATACATACACACAAACCCATTACAATGGTCCGCAATGGTGGAAAAAGCGGTTTGATGAAAAAGTATCTCAGTCCATATAGAGTCTCATCACGGGGGCCCTCTTTGGGTGGAGCAGGGTCGTCCGTTGTTGAAGAATCCTTCTGAAGTGAAGGTCCATCTGGTGCAGACGAGGCATTCAGGCAGTCCCCTCTGGGTCCGGTCCGGTGGCGGTTCGTCTGGTGGGGTTGGTGTACTGGCAGTGGCCCATGGTGTGTTCTACGTAGATGTCATGGGACCAATGGATGGTGTCGGACACCATAAGGCAGCGCATCAGCTTGGCGTAGCAGCGGGAGACGCAGCAGGCATGCAGGACGCTCTCATTTCTGGGGTCCCAGGCTCCGAGCATTCCTACGATGAGCACCTTGACCGTCATGTCATAGCCATGGCCCCTCAGGATGTTGGCCAGCAGGGCATACTTCTCCCGCGTGCAAGCCCAGGCGTCGGTGAAGGCTTGGTGCCGGTTCTCAAAGGGGATGGTAACATCCACAATCACGACCTTCTTCACCTCCTCATTGGTGATGACGATGTCAGGACGCATCTGGCTTTCACAGCCCGGGACGGTGCAGTTCACGGAGATCTCCAACGCTGCAGCCGGGATGGCCCTCACCAGGCGGTCCTGGAGAAGCGTTGTGGCAGAGCTGCCAGGCTCTGGCATGTGGCTTGCAGCTGCACAGCATGTGGGGGAGGGTCTCTGCTGCATAGCCGCACCGTCAACACCTCTTGTCGTGGTGGCTGAAGCGGACAGTCCCATTCAGAGGCAGGCAGTTGAGGCGGGTGCGGTGTGGGAAGCACCAGTCCGTGAAGCGCGTGAAGCTCCCACTTGGCATGAAGTGGTTGCTGGAGTCCCACTTTGAGGTGACGTCGAAGACCTTGCCCTGGTCAGGTTTGGCCCTCAAGTTGCCGGCGTACTTGTTTTGGATGGCATCCTTCAGGAACCTCTCCAGGAAGGTCCTCGTGTGGGGCATCACTGTCACGGGGTCGGCATGTGGGGCTGGTTGCAAGGAGACTCCCAGCTCCTGGCGCTCCTCAGTCCAGGTCCAGGCACAGCCGATGCGTTTCCCGAGGCGGCGCATGGCGTTGCGGGCTCGGCTCCACAGTGAGGCAAAGTCCCCACCATCTCTGCTGAACTCGCCCTCCAGCAAGCCACTGAGGAAGGTGACCAAGTCACATCCTGTCGGCTGCCTCCCGATCCTCTTGCGGGCAGTCTCCTTGAGGGCGCTGGTAGTGATGGTACTTACCGTTGCGTCCGGGCAGGTCAGGAGGTGGAAGGCATGGATGACCACCGCGATGTTGCAGAGGTCTCCCATGCAGGGTACATTGGCACCTCCCTGCCGGTAGGGGATGTGCAGGACCTCATTGCTGGCCCTTAGTAGCAGGTGCAGCCACTTCCTGAGTAGCCGCCAGATCTCAGCATCCGCCTTCTTGAGGGGGGGCTTGGGGACTGCTGAGCCTCTCAGGATGAACGCGACATGGGGGATGAGGAAGGTGTTCAGTGCATCTATCTTCTGCCAGGGGGCCAGCAGGGACAAGTCCAGCTTGTGGGCGTCCTGCATGATTCCATTGATGGTCTCCTCCGGCATCTGCTTAGCCCAGTGGCCGGTGGGTGTCTCCAGGTGGCAGTAGGCCTCACCGTCGTGCAGGTGCCTCATCACCTGGCCCTGGATCATGAGGGTGGAGTCCAGGACGCAGCTCTTCTTCCTCCCATTGATGTGCAGGGAGGCGCACTTGGTGACGTTGAAGCATAGGCCCATCCACCTGGCCGCCTCGGACGTCATGTCCAGCATCTGTTGCAGCTGGGTGGTGTCAGGGGTGAGGAGAATGAGGTCATCGGCGTAGGCCACAACACTCAACTTCTGGCCGTAGAGGTCGAGCCTGCCAGGGCCACCTGCCATGGCTCAAAGGAGTGGTTCCATGGCCAGGTTGAAGATGATGGGGCTGAGGGGGCAGCCCTGCCTTACCCCCGACTGGATGGGGATCTCTGCGGTCTCCCTGTCGGTGGTGCGGATGGTCGTGGTGAAGCTGTGGTAGAGCTTTCGCACCAGGTCGATGACGCCGTCCGGCAGGCCCAGCTCGCGGAGGGTGCTGAAGATGTGGCAGTGGGGCACGGAACCGAAGGTGTTGGAGATGTCCAGCCACGCCACTGCACACTGCTTCCTGGTCCTCCAGGAATTGTCCAGGGCCATCTGGAGGGTGAAGTTGTGCTCACAGCAGCCCTCCATCGACATGAACCCCTTCTGGCTCTGGCTGACGGCCCTGCTGGTCACTGCCCAGTCAGTGATGTGGCCCACCAGGCAGCTGGCGTAGAGCTTGGCTATGGTGGAGCACAGGGCGATGGGTCTCTAGTTGCCTGGGTCAGTCAGGTCTCCCTTCTTGTGGATGAGGACCATCATGGCCCTCTTCCAGATGGCGGGCATGCGCCGGAACTCTCTGCACCTGTTGAAAAGAACAGAAAGAACAAGGCAGCCCGGGTCATGCTTTTTAAGGAGACTGTACCTGATACCATCCCTGCCAGGGGTGGTGTCCCTGGTCCTCTTCAGGTTGGCTTCCACTTCCTGTGGCGTGAAGGCTTCCTCGAACCCCTCTGCTGGGGGGACAGGGATCAGCACTTCGACGGTCGCGGGGCATGGGGCGGCGGCTTCTGCTGGGGGGTTGAAGACCCTGCTGAAGTAGTTGAACGGAGCCTCCGGGGGACCTGGCAGAAAGCCGAGGGTCCCTCCAAAATCTCTCTCACCGCTTTGGGACAGTTGGCCCGGTACAGCTTCTGGATCTGGGAGGCTGCCACCGGGTTGTATCGCTAGCGCCTGGGTTGCCTCTGTGGCTGCAGTCTGTGGTCCTGTCGTGTCGTTGGTCTGTTGTTGCTCCCCTGGGGTTGGCCAGGCTGGGCGGCCACTGAGAGCTCCTCTGTGAGTCGGGCCATCGAGGCCTCAAAGGCCTCGAAGGTGGTGGTCTAGGAGAGCTCCTCCAGCCAGAGGGTTTGCCATGGGGTGGGCATTCTCGGCTGTGGGGAGGGCTCTGCACCCAGAGATCCTGGCATGCTCAGGGGCCGGAAGGCTCCCGGTGGCTCGGTTCCTCTGGGTGGCTCTGGGATCCTCGGCAGGTTGGGGGCATTGGGTGGCCCCAGGGGTCTGGGAGGAGGGCTGTCCGGTCGGGGCATCGTGTCCAGTCGGGGGTCCCTGGGCGTAGGCCTGTGTGGTGGCATTGCTGGGGCAGGTCTTTCCGTCAGGTGGTCCCTAGAGGTCTGGTCTGGTGGGGTTGTCGGCGGGGTGGCTGGTCTAGCAGGTCTTTGCACCGCAGCCTGGGTCTGGCAGGCCGGGGCAGCGGACCTTACCAGCATGCTGGGTCTCCTCTCGGCTCCGTGGCCTTTGCATACCTTGTGGTGATTTTTCAGGAGCTTTAAGGCCTTGTACTCGGTGCCACAGAGGGTGCAGTAGAACGCTAGGCACAGCTGGTGGAAGCAACGTAGATACTTGTTCATGTCGTGCGACCTGTATCGTCTTGGCGGGTTCATTCAACCAGGTTTACCTTAAATCAGTTTCAGCCATTCTGAAACTGGTTTATGTACACTGAGCTTCTGTTCTTTTACAGATTTAAACCAGTTTCCGATCACTTAAAACCAGTTTATGCATAACTTCTGTCCCTAGCCTTAAACACTTCTGTGGATTTGGGCCGTTATGTCAAAAACCAAGCCCTTCATTTTTATGTCCCTCAAGCAAAAGGAATTATTGGTCCTTTGCACTACTTATTCTACTAAACCTTCCTACCAATCCAAAAAATTGCCACCTTCCAGAAATTTGCAATATAAATATCTTCCCTCAGAGAGGCTAAATAAGTAGTACTGCTTACTTTTATACAAGTACATGGCCCTCAGGCAGCAGCTGACAGCATTCAGGCCCTAACAGATAAGAAGGCAGTGGGCCTGTGGGCTTGCAAAGCATCTCTAAGGCAGACAGAAAAAGGGAGGGTTTGTGGCTTCTCATGGCCTGTTTTTGCTGAGCAGACACCCTTTCACATGACCCATCATTTTTTTTTGTGGGGGGGAGCCGAGAGTAATAGGGTATGAATGCATGTTTCTCATAGGTGGTAGCTTAAGCCCTCAGTCTGTAGGGGGGTAAAGAGGCAGGATTGTTTTGCAGCTAAAGACCCCAAGTGTTGGTCTGGTACCAGTAAGGCTGGGAGCTCAAGTCTTGGTGTGAGCAAGTGATCTTCAGTCTTAATGTGTGGCCCTTGCTGGGTTTGGAAGTTTTTTCCACACCAAGAAATGCCATGTTGAGATGTGCTCCAGAGCCCATCAGATCAGTGGCAGAGCTCTGGCCTGCAAAGATATAGGTCTTGACATGGCATGCCAAAATCTCTAGGGGTTTCAGCATGCCATGCCAAACCTGAGATTCTAGGCCAGGCTTCAGTGGGAGCCCTGGGAATGTCTCTGAGGATGGGTGAGTTGGTGCATGTAGCAAGTCTGCATAGCCACAGGGTGGCCCTGGTGCCCCCTGGTGGGTGTGCAGCCCTTGCCTGGCTCAAGGCCACTTCTGATCACTCACCCACCATGCCTTGCTCTTATTAAATGTTATAGAATGGAGGCTGCCTGTGGGCTCTGTGTGAGGCTGAGCTTGTGTTAATCCCCACTGGGCCTCTCCTGGGTTCTCTCAGTCACAGTTTTGCACCCTAGGCCAGCAGGCCCCCTTAGCCTGTCTGTACCCCTGTTGGGAACCTGGTGTCTTAAGGGCTCCATGTATGGTTCTGTACCTCCATGACACCATGCCCCAAAGCCTTGTGGATGTTCTCACTGTATGATGTTGTCTATTCACACACTTGGCCCCCTTAGGCCTTTGAACCCCCAGTACCTTACACAGTCTCCTCCTGGACTCTCAGACTCCTGGACCTGCAGACCACCTCTTCTCCAGGCTCCCTGGCCCACCTTACAGCCGTTCTCTAAGCTCAGGGACCCTCTGGTCCAGCTTAGCCCTTCCCTGGGCACCAGGACCCTCTGTGGGCTGAAAATAAAAAAAGCCACTTCCCTATAAAAATTCAGTCCTTCTCTACCGAGGTGGCTTTCCTCTGCTCTCAGGCATGCAGAGTTGTCTTTATAAGTTGCAGTACCTTCAGGAAAACTGCTATCCAGCACACCTCACCCCATGGTTGCCAGGGAGAAATTGCCTGACCAGCATAGACTGTGGGCTTATATAGCTCCAGCCTGAGCCCTCTTTCAATCAAATGTGTCTCTTGTTAACCCCCTGCACCACCTGCAAACAGCCTTACAGGCAACTATCTCCCTTTAAATACTCCAGTTCCCTGCTACACATCACCCTGTCTTTACCCACTACTCATCTGGGGAAGTCTTTGATGTAGCATGCCACTGAGTGTTTCTCCTATGGCGTTTTTCCCCCTTGCCTTTTCCCCATCACAGGGATAATCCACCAGGCCATGGGAGCAGAGGTTTTCAGGTGCCTCCTGCTCACCTTTCCCCGGAGTTGCAATGTGTAATATTTAATAGGAACTACCCTGCCACAGGTAGTCCCCCAGTCTAGCCAGCCCCAGTAGGTTGCAGTTTTAGGTCCTACCCAGGACCAACAAGGTTTCTGCTTCTTGGGTTCACTAGGTGTTCCTTATGCAGTCCTTAAAGGTTGCTTGTTCTGAGCATCTTATTTCCTGTGCACCCATAAGCCCTCACTTTAATCTCCACACTGGCACCTGCCCCTTAAAATTTCTCCAGTGGGTTTCCTTAACTGATTATGTTCACCCCCTGGCATGGGTCTCGTGGCTTCTCATATTGCGGTTGATCTCCTGTTGGTTCTGTCTTTCTCCTAGCCAAGGCCTCAGGTATAATTGCTAGGCAGCTCTCTCCCATCTCGGTACACTGACCCACTTCTATCCCCAGGAGTATGGCCTTCTTTCTCCCCGCAGCCTGACTATACCAGTCAGAAAAACTAGTGTTTTTTCACTCCAGCTCTCTCCCTCACAGGAGAACTCTTGGGACCCTTTGTCTCTATGGGTTTTCCTGAAAATCTAAAAACCTCCCCATGAGTTCCCGTTGAGCTCTCAGGGCTTGCTGGGCACAATCCCTGCCCCAAAACTCTACCTTTCCATGGCCCATAGGCCTTCCTCTGGCCCCCATATACAGTTTTACGTAGGCAACTCTCCCCACCTTCTTACCAAATAGTCCCTAACCCACTTTCAGGGCTGGGGTGGTTTCTCACATATATCAGCAGACTCTTCCCAGGCCTTCATTCT
>NW_005841937.1:2715296-2759683 GCF_000455745.1 Alligator sinensis | reverse complement strand
TCCCTATTATCTTTGGTGGCAAAGGGTGGCTCCCCACATCACCTGGGGTCCTACCCCTCTCTTTCTGAGTTCCCTGTTCACTCTTTGGAGATTCCCTCATCTACACCATCTTCACAGCTCCCCTTCTGTGTTCCTTCCCCTTTCTGCCATTTTCATGTTCCCCAGTCATGACAACCAAATCCCCACCTTGACTCCATGGGATACATTACAGGATACATGGGTAAGTCAGTGTGGCTAAAGTGCATTTTTAAAATGTTAAGTTTGGGGCAGCTGAAAGTATTCAGCTCCTAGCAGGTAAGAAGGCAGTAAGCCTGTGGAGAAGGCAGTAGTCCATGGTTCTCACATGTGGTAACAGGAGTTCAAAAACAGGTGTGTAAGTGAAGACCTCAAGGTATACTATAGTAGTAAGTATGATATGTAGCAAGATGGAATCTGTTTTCCTAGCACAGGTAATACAGTAATTCTCTGTGTGACATTGTTTAAACAAATTTTATCTGCCGGTGGTACAACATGTACAGTTCCAAGGACTACACTTTTATCTTTTTAGATTATAGTCAAGTAACTCATGAAAGAAAAGATGTCTCACATGCTCACATCACTTTTTTTTTTTTTTTACTTCCAAAAGGGACCTATTTAGATACTTAAATCAATATCTCTCAACCCAGAAGTTGTTGCAAAAGTTTGTACTTAGGCCATGTTTTAAATCACTCAAAAAGTATCTGTATTAGGTTGTAGTTAAACAATCTGAGAAAAAGTTAAATACAGCATCAGCTGCTGAGTAGATTTGTTTGCTTGCTAGGGGTATAAACCCTGTACAGTTTTTTGCCAAGAAGGTAAAACAATAGCATTAGAGGCATCAGACTCTCCTATTAAATGGAGACAACACATTGTGATGAATTGGTAAGTGGTTTTGTTAGTCAAATAAATGATTACTATGAAAATGGACCCACAAATTCACTCTCCACTGTGACAAATATATTCCTAATTCAAGTCTCCAGAGGCTAACAATATAATTAACCAATAATGACATAGCTGCTCCCTTACACAACATTTGGCTAAATGCAAGAAGAGCCAATGCTTAATTAATACAATTCCTTACTTCTGTTTATGTGGATGAAAAGTAGGTAGCTGCAACAGAAAAACTGAGAACCAGCTCTTTGGGGAAAAACCCATTTTGTTCTGTCTGAGTACAGTACCTAGGGACCAAAGGGACTATTCCCCTACATGGAAGCCACTGGAGGTAATGAAGCAGCTACTGGTTTACAAACAAAAACAAGAGAACTTGTATTATGCTTCACTGCACAGTGCATTAGGAAATGAGAAATATGGAAGTACTATTCATAAAGGTATGAATATTTTAAGAGAACCAAGCCATATTCAGTGGAGCCCACTTGTAGTCAACTGTGAAATAGTGAAACTTAATTTAATGAAGTGGAATTTGTTCAAGAAATTATTCATAGCAGTATAGTACAAAACCTTACATTCAGTTCACTGCTCACAAGATGAGAAATGGTTACCTAGAGCGGAGAGGACAAACTTTTTGGCAGGTGTACACCAAGGCAAGTCCCACCCCTTTCCTGAGTGCCACTCTAAAACCCTGTTCCTGTTTGATCTGCTGCTCTGCTTTCTCCTTCCTGCCTTGGCTGCTGCATCTCTTGCTCTGCTCTCCCCTTCCTCCCCATCTGCCCCAGTTCTATCCACTCCCTGCTGGATATGGATCTCACAGAAGGTAGCTGCTCATTCCTCTTGTGCAATTATTTTGGCTGGAGGGCTGCTTAATGAGTTTTGATGATCTATCGAGGGCCGCAAGGGTAATCCTGCCCCATGACAGATGCCCTGCCCCCGGGTCACTATCTTGGGAGCAGAAGCCCCACCCCCTGAACTCTGACCTTTTCCACCAGAAGATCCTCCCCTTGCCCCCAGAAGTAGTATTTTTGGGAGGGGGGGTGCCATCTTGGAACCAGAAAATAACCAAATCATATACAAAAGTCAAACACTTACTACAGTGGCTCCCAATTTTTTTTTTTCTGTGACCCTAAATCCAGGTCACCCCTAACCCTGACTCACTCATGCTTGGCAGTGCCAGCAAAGCCCAGGCCAGGCCAGGATCATTGGGGGCAGTGGTGGCAAGAGCCATGCAGACTGTGCACCAGCAGAACCCCACAGGTGGGAGGGGCAGAATGAAGGGCAGACCCCCTGTGAACCTGATTTGGGTCATGTCTTGAGGTTGGGAGCCACTGACCTACTAGAGCATATTTTAATTTTATTACAAAAAATATTTTTGTCAAGATTTGTGTTTCTGTACTGTATATAAAGGTGATTGCATAATAACTCAAAAATAAAATCTTACTCTTGTATATTATGTGTGGGGGAGTGTGGGATATGGGCGATGGATGCACCTTAGTTGGGGGAGCACGTGCCCCCCAGTGACCAGTCAGTGATTGGGGGGGTCCCCCCACGGGCAATCTCACTGTCCAGGGGGTTCCCCCTGTGGCTTAAGCAGTGAGTGCAGCCAGTCAGAGGGTCCACCGGTGCTCTCAGGGGGTGCACGTGAACCACCATGCACCCCCTATACGTTGCCACTGGTGTAGGGTGTGGTTCAGGTGTGTGTGTGTGTGTGTATGGTGGGGTATGGGGGTGTTTTGGGGAGATTGTGAGGGGGTGTGGATGTGTGTGGCGACATAGGAAGCTGCTTGCTGGCTGGGCCAGGCCCTTCTGTGCACCAGGGTGGGCATGAAGTGCGCAAGCTAGGAAGGTTCAATTAGTTGATGGGTGCTTGCAGGCTGGATAAAATGGCCTGGTGGACCAGATCCAGCCCCTGGGCTGTATTTTGCCTGCCCCTGTTCTTGTGGCACACATGGTGCAGGTTGGCCACCATGATTGAGATAGCAATAAGCAAGCAGAAATTCTGGTTATAGTGAACAATGATTATAGTTCTAGAAGAGTTGTAAAGTTATTTTGTTAGAACAACCAACTTTTACTCAATGCTTTCTACCTGTCAATCTCAAAATATTCAGCAAATGATATTATTTCCATTTCACAGGTGAGAAATTGGAGCCACAAAAAGTAAAGTAGTTGTCCCAAGTTACCCAGGAAACCAACACAAAGCTCAAAGGTATGTCTCCATTACTTAATTCTGGGCCATGCAAAGATAGCTCGTCTCATTCTGAATAAGCAAGCTTGGGTATCAGAAGTTATCCAGGTTACCATGTCACTCCACCCAGACTAATGGGACATCCCTTCCAGCAGGGCCGTCTAGGTGAAACACAATGCTAACCCTGCTATATTACTTTAAGTACCTGAGGTAGCTAAGGTATCTTTGCAGGACATTGCACTGTGCCTAGGGTGACCACCTTTTCAAAATGGAAAGGTGGGATACACGTCTGCCTCTCCTCCCCACTCCCAGCCCCCGCCGGGAGCACAGCTGGAACACAGCTGAGCGGAACAGGGGCAGCTGCGGGCTGCCTGCTGTAGACTTGGGGCTCCCCATCCTGCTGCTTTTCCCTTGGGAGCACTGCACCAGCTGCATACCCCCTATCCAGCAGGTAGCAGTGGAAGGACAACTCTATGCTGCCACCCCTGCTTCCACCAGGCCATCAGGGAGTGCCTCACCATGGTGGTACAGCCAGCGTGGGGCTCCCAGGGGAGGGCAGCAGGGTGTGAGACCCAAGCATGCAGTGGGCAGCCCACTCCCCACCCCAGCTCCAAGTGCCCTGCTGGGGCTGCTGTACCCTTCTGGCTGGGCAGCGGTCCCAGCCCCAGCCCCAGCCCCTGCTGCACACTCTCCCTCACTATGAGGGCCTCAATCTGCCTCTCCTGTTGCTCTATACCCCTTTCCCCCACCATAGAAGTACCTGCAGGGAGCTGCTCTCCACACCGCCTAGCTGTATTCTCATCCACATGCATGTGTGCGGGCACACACATGCACATGGCACCCCCTGCATCCTGCTCCTGGCAGCCCCAAGCAGCCTGCAAGGGGGAACCCACCACCTCCCAAACCCGGATCCCTGCATGATACTGTGAATCTGGGACAAATGGTGTCCTAGAGTCATGCAAACCAGGACTGGGACTTGAGGGTCCCAATTCTGGGACTGTCCCACCCAATTAGAGGCAGGTAGTCAGTCACCCTAATTGTGCCATGTACACATAGTCCAATTCTCCTGAATCCCTTATGCTGTATTGACTAGGTCATATTGTTCAAGACAGGAATTTTCATCCTCTGGTCTTCAGACCAGATTTGGCACATAAAGCCATGTCATCTAGCCTGTATGTCTTCCCATGGGTCTGAAAATTTGGTGGTAGGGGAGAGGTGGCAACATTAATTCTCAGTCTGAAAATTTGGTGGTAGGGGAGAGGTGGCTGCATTAATTCTCCCTCCCCTGCCGCCAAATTTCCAGACCCAGGTGAAGCCAGGTGAGCTGGACAGTGTGGCCCTGCATGATAGATACGATGTATAGGTCCAGGTCAAGGTGGCATGCAGCCCAATCCAGGCACACAGGAACTGGGCTGAGGCAGCACAGGGCCCAATCCAGCAGTGCAGGCAGCACAGAGGCGAGCCAGAGGTAGTGTAGGGCCAAGTTGAGGCAGAGTGGGGCCCAATCCAGCCTGAGAACAAGCCTTGCACCACTCATCCAGCCTGTGGGACCAAAAGGTTTAAGAGGCACCACTGGTTTAAGAGAATTCCTTAGCTGTGTGCATTCAATTGTTAACCCTAAAGAACTTTTTGAATTAACTCATTTAACTATGGGCATGTCTATACCATTAAAGGAACACGGCTAGGGAGCACCACACTAAACCAATGCCATACCTGTTCCACACATGCAACCCCTGAAATACTTGTCAGAGAGCAGCTTTAGGGCAGTACTAAGTATGCACCAATAGGGTCTCCTGACAGCAGAACTTTGCAGGGACATGCCCACTGGTCATCTAAGGTAGCTACATTGCATCCATTGTGGGGTGTTGAATGTGTGGGGCCGGCCCAGCTTGATTACTATGACACTCCTTACTACAGTTCTTTATCGGTGCTGATAGACTACAAGTTATCTCAACATTTTCAGTTTTAATATTGCAGTTATATTATCTAGAAATTAGAGACAAAAGTAACAAATTTTAAAATCATCTACAATAGATTTTCCTGATTGTAATTCTTTTAAAGAAAGGTTTCTTTTATCTGTTTGACCCAAAGACTTCAATTACAAAACAGAGAACTCTTCAATCTAAATTTGGAGATTAAGAGTACGTACCTCCTTTTCAACTCTTCGTAGGAGATGCTTTTCTGGATTTAAGATCTTACAAAGAAAATAAATCATAACTGTAACTCATACCAACTAATTATCTGTACAACATTGACAATACTGCACTTTAGTATTATTGTTAAAAAGAGAGTGCGAGAGAGAGAGAAGCGCTTTTTTCTTTTGCTGACAGCAGAGTGACATTACAACAAAATCTGGCATTTTTCTAAAAATAACAGCAAGTTTTCTTATTGTGTAACCAGATTTGTTGAAATTTCACATTCCTGGAGTATCAGGTACATGCTCAAAACCAGACCATCTCCAGTTTCTTCTATATCAAAGATTTTTAAAACCTATCACCAACATAAAAATAAATAAATTGCTGAATTCTGGGTTGGCTTACATCCTGTGCAACCTCACTGAAAATAATGGGATTGTAACGGGGGCAAGTCAGTGCTGAATTTGGCCCAAAGGGTCTGACAGAAAAATTATGATAGGCTTCTAAGCTTCACAGAAGCTTATTTTTCATGGCTTCCTCCCCTGCCCCTGTGGATGTCCAACGTATTCTTTGGCTAAAGGAAACTTAAAGCTCGGGTCCCTTTTTGTTCAACTGAAACCACACAAGTTTGGAGAATCTCACATAAACAGACACATGAGAGGCTTTGGTAAAGCTGCAAACAACAGTTCTAATTTTCGTAACGTTGGAAAAATAAACTTAGTTTGTTTTCTTTACTGTTCCCTCTTCTCATAAACTCAACCACCCGAGGTCTTTATAAATAGAGAGGAGGTTAATAGTTTAAAACCTAGGGCTACATTTTTCCTCTGGATTACTCACAGGGACCCCTCCTCTCCCTCCCATTCACCTGAGGACAGAATTTAGCCCCTAGGGTCAGGTTCTCCAAAGCGATTACTTCTCTGTATATTTCTGGGATTTTCTTCTCTTTCTGAAATGGACCATTTTGCCAAGATAAATTATCTTTGATGTTTGGTTACGTTAGCACAATCCCTCCCCCCCGCCCCCAGACAACACCAGAAAGTTCTGTACTGAAGTGCAACTATAAACCTTTATCTTTCTTCGACAAAGAAAATGTTTGTTGTCTTAATGTGCAGAAAAGGGTATTACCTGACTTAGATGAAAAAGGTTTTGTCTAATTATGGCTAAAGCTTTGGTGTGCCTGAGTAGTAAGAGTATATAAAACCAGAAAAAGGGTTGTGCATTTATTAAGTAGAATTACACATATTTTAACTTAATGAGATTAAAGGATTAGGGCTGTGACTTTAACCTGAATAAGTGTTAAGCCATTTACTTTTCTCCTGGTACCAGCACTCTGTGAATCCCAGGGTTGCCACCTGTGATGAGCTATGATTTCACAAATTGTTTACTGCTCAGACAAAACTCTTGCTGACTTCACTGGAGATATAACTTGACATAAAAGAGAGCATATCAGGCCCTTCATTTTATTCTACTGAAAAGAAACATATTTTCATTGTAAATCATTCTAACACCCTCAAAGCTCCTGGAAAAACAAACAAACTACCTAATAACAACTAGTAGCCATACAACATAATTAATTAAGCTAATGCCCAATGATTGGAAGAAAGCTAATGCAGTGCCTATCTTCAAGAAAGGAAGGAAAGTGGATCCGGCAAACTACAGGCCCATCGGCCTGACCTCTATCCCGGGGAAGGTCTTAGAAAAGATTATCAAAAAGGCCTTCTTAATGGACTGGCCGATGGCAACACCCTGAGGGATAGCCAGCACGAGTTTGTTGAAGGTAGGTCATGCTTGACCAATCTCATTTCCTTTTACGACCAGGTGACCTATCACCTGGACAAGGGGGAAGAGATTGATGTCATATATCTTGACTTTAAAAAAGCCTTCGATCTGGTATCTCATGATCACCTTTGGCAAAACTGGCCAACTGCAGCCTTGGGTCCACCTTGATCTGCTGGCTGGGGAATTGGCTCCGTGGTCAGACCCAGAGGGTGGTGGTTGATGTAAGTCAATTGTCATGGTGCCCTGTAACCAGTGGGGTCCCTCAAGGCTCTGTCCTTGGACCTATTTTGTTTAACCTCTTCATTAATGATATGGGCATTGGAGTCAGAAGTGGACTGGCCAAGTTCGCCAATGATACCAAACTTTGGGGTAAAGCATCCACACCTGAGGACAGGGGGGGTGATCCAGGCTGACTTTGACAGACTCATGAAATGGGTGGACAAGAACCTGATGGTGTTTAACACCAAAAAATACAAGGTTCTCCACC
This sequence comes from Alligator sinensis, assembly GCF_000455745.1. NCBI lineage: Eukaryota > Metazoa > Chordata > Crocodylia > Alligatoridae > Alligator > Alligator sinensis. Next base: position 2,752,188 of record NW_005841937.1, on the reverse strand, counting down.
TTGGGAGGAAAAACCCACAGCATGTCTATAGGCTTGGCAGTGCTACGCTGACTAGCACTACGGACGAGAGGGGCTTGGGGGTCAGGATTGACCACAAGATGAACATGAGCCTTCAATGTGATGCTGCAGCTAGTAAAGCAAGCAACACCCTGGCTTGCATCCATAGATGCTTCTCAAGCAAATCCCGGGACGTCATTCTCCCATTGTACTTGGCCTTGGTGAGGCCACAGCTGGAGTACTGCATCCAGTTTTGGGCTCCACAATTCAAAAAGGATGTGGAGAAGTTTGAGAGAGTCCAGAGGAGAGCCATGTGCATGATCAGAGGTCAGAAAAACAGCCCTTATGACAAGAGGCTGAAAAGTATTGGACTCTTGAGCCTGGAAAAGCGCAGGCTCAGGGGCGATCTGATGGCCACCTATAAGTTTATAAGGGGTGTTCACCAGGATCTGGGGGAACGTTTGTTCACCAGAGTGCCCCAAGGGATGACAGGGTCGAATGGTTATAAACTCCTGCAAGACCATTTCAGGCTAGACATAAGGAAGAACTTCTTTACTGTCCGAGCCCCCCAAGGTCTGGAATGGCCTGCCGCTGGAGATGGTTCAAGCACCTACTTTGAACACCTTCAAGAGAAACCTGGATGTTTCTCTTGCTTGGATCCTATGACCCCAGCTGACTTCCTGCCCGTTGGGCAGGGGGCTGGACTTGATGATCTTCCGAGGTCCCTTCCAGCCCTAATGTCTATGAAATCTATGAAATACTCATATAGTAATACTCCAGAAGGAGTGCCATTACTGTGATGTAATTATCCTGCGGCAGATTTGATTTTAAAAATGAGACTATTCTATTTGCAATTGTTGTGCTTCAATTGTTAGACATAGTCTACCTGAATGGCACCAGTCCTTTAAGCTATTTATTTCAGGGATGAACTAATGCAGTCTGGGACCTTAGGTATACCCTCTCCAGCAGATCTCCAGATAAATTCAACCTGAGGGTTCATACAGTTGTTTGCCACACCCAGCCTATGTACATTAAGTTTACTTCAAGCTGCCTGAACATAGACTGGGTCCATAGTTGCGGGGGAGGTTGGAGGGATCAGGAGCAGGCTGGTGGGTCCACAGGGGCTGAAGAGAACAGCTGGGCTTTCCTAGCCCAAGGGCCATGCTGTGAATGTGTGCAGGTGTTCACTAGGTTGAGTTAACCCTGTCTTAGATCAGGTTAACCTGGTCTTAATCTAAATTAGTGTGCTTGCTCAGGTGAATTAACTTAGATCCGGTACACCATTTTTTTGGGTGATTTACGCTTTCCGGTTAACTACACAATTGGGCATTTAGAACAACCTGGTTGACCTGTTTAGGTGATTCTAACTGTAATGCCTATTTATACTCTGAGAGAAGGCAGAGCAGCAGTAGATTAGTGTAGAAGCCTATTTCAAAATTAAGATCAGGGCAGCAGGTTCAGACTTAGAGCCATTGATTCTGTCTCTGTAGAATCTGGCATACACAAGTATATAATTTACACTTGGATTAAATGTTCCATCTTTCCTTTGTATCCATAGGAACCAGAAACTTTTAAAGGAAAACTGAAATTCTCATGCAATTCAAACACCTGGGAACTTATGTCTGCTAATCCAATCCTGTCTGATTTGTCCATTAGACATATCGAGCAGTCCACCATTACAAAGTTGGTGTTTGTACACATACATGGACACACATACTATATATTGATTAAAATGAAAGGTTTCAGTAAAAAAAAAAATAGAAAAATGATTTTCTGTGCCAGTTTTCAAAAGTTCCTATCAGTAGCTTCATATTTACTTAGCACATTTTTGGGACAAGGAGTTAAAGTTATCTTGAAATAATTACCCTTATGTTCTTTTTTCCTATATTGTTGTGTAGTCTAGTGAGATTCAGAAGTCTAAGGAACAGCCAAAGAGAGAGGGTGTTGAATCCTATGTGTAGCATGAAGGCAAACAGCACAGCCAGGTTCAACAAGGGACTGGATAGATCCATGGATGATAGGTTACTGGTTATTGAACAGAACAGTTGGAGATGTTTCCTCTGGCATCTCTAAACCAGTAATGGTGGATGCCAAGGAGGATACTAAATAAGGAATAGGTCATTCTACAGATACCCGGAGCTACTGCCCGAGTGTGGCAGGCCTAACCCTGGCAGGAGTCATAAACCCCAGTGACTGGTAAGCCTGCACTTCCTCCCCTTTCAAACTGCCACCCTATATCTCACCTGCCACATCTTGATGGAAGCAATTATGCAGGAGGTGTCCTGGGCCTTAGAGTTGACGTAAGTCCTTAGAGTGGGGTGTTCTTTTGGGTCACTTGCCTTCCCCCATTTTATACTTGTCCAAACCATGACCTTCTTGGCCGGGGACTGTTTTGCTCTAGGTGCTCCCTGTAGCCCTAGGCTCGCTTAGTCCAGCCTGGGCTCTGAGGTAGCAACAGCACCCCTCACCCATAAGAGGTGAATCTCACAGGGCGCTTTAAGGCACCTACAATGCAATTCCCCTGTCAGTTGCTTTCAGTCCCCTGGGCAAGCTGAAACAAAAATGCAAGCAACCACTTTCAACCAAAAACTGGGCTCTTACAAACAAGTGCTTCCCTTTATCCCTTCTGGGTCCTATGCACTGCAGGGAAAAAGCAACAAAGAAAAAACCTTCTGTTAGCCCTTACTCCCCAGGACTTCCCCTGTTGCTTCCAGGCCTCGTTGCAGCCTGCCTGGGGGATCCTGACCCTTCCCCAGCCAGAGCTAGAGTGTCCCTCCAGCCTGAGGGCAAGTCTATTAATCCCCTGAGTCCTGCCCCATCTGGCTAACCTGGCCTGTTAGCTAGTCTATGCCCAGAGGTTTCTCATTTGTCCCAGCCCTTCCAGCTGCCTTTGCCAGGGCCCCAAAAACTCTCCTCTTAAAGGACCCTCCCTGGTTCTTCTGGGTTCATAGCTCTCTCCCAGTAACAGGGTGAGGGTTCTCTATTACACAGAAACAGATACTGGGCTACATGGACCATGGGTCTGAGCCACTATGGCACTTCTCATATTCTTATGAATGGCAAAGTTATTTAATATATTTATATTCCTCACCATACTTCTTGACAGACCAAGCCTCTTTTGGTCTCCTGTCTAGTACCATGTAAACCAGTACAGCCTGCTCCATGGTCGGGTTGTAAGCAACTAAACCAGCACCCCCACCTGGGTTAGCCTGGGTGAGGAGGATATGCAGACACCCAACAGGACTAAAACCAAGACTTGTCAAAGGGCAGATGAGTTCCTTGCAAGCCAACAGCCATCCATGACTGGAGAGGAGATGGGTACTGTGAGGTCACTCTACCCAAAGAATCACCAATGATGCAAAATAACTCAACTAATCTAGGAGGTTTATTACAGCATCTAGGATGCCCCAGTGGTTACAGCAGCCTCAAGACTGACTGACTTGACATCACATCATACTTATACGTTATCTATATTTCTTCTGCTTAAAACATACCTGGTGTGTCAAAATCAACACAAATGTCATGTTTTTGTTTCATACAACACCAAATTGTAAATTATAGACAAAACAGAATCACAGTCAAACCTTAAGTCTTCCTCAGCTCATGCCTCTGCCATTCTACTTTGTACTGGAGTCCACCCAGTGTGGAGAAAAGTAACAAACCTACACATGATAACGTACAGACCATAACTCCTGGAGTAAAGCTTTTGAAAGTAGATATCATTTCCTGTTGCCCAAGGAGGGATTAAAGTCCCTTGGAATGAGTCGCCTTTCTGATTTTCTGCAGAAGGCTTTGGAATGTGCCATATCTAGCAGCCGCTGCTAATTGCTGTTTAGTCATATCACCTTTGAAATATGGAGATGGGGCCTCCTATTTTCTGTGTTCAGAACTATCCTATCATGGTGTATATTTCCATGCACGGTAACTAACATTACATTTAAACCTACAGAGATGACTTTCTGCTCTGGGTCATTATCTGAGGCTTGTTAAAAGGAATCCCTTCAAGTTTCTTTACTTTGCAAGAAGAGTCACTCTCCCAGAGATGTTTAAATTGTTAGGTCCCATTATAAACTTAACTGCAGGATCTCACCAAATATTGCAGCACATCAGTTCCTTTTAGACACTGTTAGCAGGCTCTGCACACTACTAGGCAAGCACTGTAGGGGTTCCACATACTAGGAGACCTCCAGTAAGGCCCTCTGCAGGGCCATAGTATAGACACAATAGATGCTCCCTGCTGTCTCTGGTGGGAGGAACATCAAAGACAATCCAATTAGAGAGTCTAGCTTGAAAAGCAGACATCCAGATATACAAGAGGAGAAAGAGAAAAGCAGGATGGAGAAACTGAGTTCCTGGACAAAACGGCATGACTGACTTCTGCCCTGAACTCTGCCCAGTATGTGGTCTGGGCATTTTGATATAGGGACTGTCTGCTTTGCATATGCTGATGGTGCGCACTCATAGTTTCACAGTTTCATAGTTGGTAGCGTCGGAAGGGAGCTGAGCAGATCATCAAGTCCGACACCCCACCATGGGCAGGAAAGAATGCTGGGGTGAAACGACCCCGGCAAGGTGTCTATCTACCCTCCTTTTAAAAACCCCCAGGGTAGCAACAAGCACCACTTCCCTTGAATCCTAGCCACCCTGACTGCGAAATTGGGCCTCCTGATATCTAGCCTGAATCTACTCTCCGTCAATTATGGCTGTTATTCCTTGTTACTCCCAGTAGTGCTCGGGGGAACAGGGACTCTCCCTTGGCCAGTTTATAGATGGCCACCAGATCCCCTCTCAGCCTTCTCTTGTGGAGGCTGAACAGTCTCAGGTCTTGTAGCCTCTCCTTGTACGGCCTGCTTTGCCGCCCCTGATCATGCAAGTGGCCCTCCTCTGGACCCTCTCAATGCTGGCCACATCCCTCCTGAAGCGCGGTGCCCAGAACTGGATGCAGCACCCCAACTGCAGCCTGCCCAATGTCATATAGAGGGGGAGGATCACCTCCTTGGACCTGCTCGTGATGCATCTGTGGATGTATGACAAGGTGCGGTTAGCCTTCCAGACTGCATCCCCACATTGACAGCCCATGTTCATCTTGGTGTCTATAATGACTTCAAGATCCTTTTCTGCCTCTGTGCTAATGAGAAGGGAGTTCCCTAGCTTGTAGGTCTGCTGCTGGTTCTTTCTCCCTAGGTGCAGTACCTTGCACTTGTCAGTATTGAATCCCATCTTGTTCTCATCTGCCCACCCCTGTAAACCTGTCCAGATCCAATTGCAGCCTGTCCCTCCCTACTAGCATGCCCATTTCTCCGCACATTTTAGCGTCATCCATGAATTTGAACAAGGTGCTTTTCACCCGCTTGTCCAAGTCGCTGATGAAGATGTTGAACAGTGTGGGCCCAAGGACAGAGCCCTGGGAGACCCCACTGCCCACATCCCTCCAGGTAAAAAATGACCCATCCACCACCACTCTTTGGGTGCAGCCCTCCAGCCAATTGGCAACCCATGTGACTGTGTAGGCATCAACACCACAATCTCCTAATTTTTTAACTAGAATTGGGTGAGAGACAGTGTCAAAGACCTTCCTAAAGTCCAGAAAGACTACGTCCACTGCAACACCTGCATCCAAGGATCTTGTGACCTGTTCATAGAAAGCCACCAGGTTGGTCTGACAGGACCTGCCTCAAATGAACCCATGTTGGTTGCCCCTAAGCATACACTCCCCTGCTTGCCCCTTGTAGATGTGCACCTTGATAATTTTTTCAAAGACCTTCTCCAGGGCCGAGGTAAGACTAACAGGCCTATAATTTCCTGGGTCCTCCTTCCTCCCTTTTTTGAAAATGGGGACCACATTGGCCCTTTTCCAGTCCTCTGGCACCTCACCAGAGCACCACGAGTGCTCGTAAAGCCGTGCCAGGGGTCCCGCAATGATCTTTGCCAATTCCCTCAGCACTCTGGGGTGGAAATCATCAGGACCTGCTGATTTGAACATGTCCAGTCCCATCAGAAGTTCCCTGACTAGGTCTTCTCTGACCCTGGGCCTGGCTGTGCCTTCCCTGGGACCATCAGGGATCCTGGTGGGGGGGATGACCTGGTCCCTGCTCAAAAAAATGGAGGCAAAGAAATTGTTAAATAGGTTAGCTTTGTCGTCTGGTGAGACCACCAGATTTCCTAGCATGTCCTGCAGAGGCCCCACGTTTCCCGGAACCTTCTTTTTACCCCCTATGTATTTAAAAAAGGATTTAACTCCGCCCCCTTAAAATGGTAAAGACCCTCTCCAGTAGCTAAACCAGCTCATGGGAGCGTACCACAAACACAGAGCTAGCCAGAAGGTACAGGGACCAGAAGAGCATGGGATTCACCTACTCTGAAAGCTGCATTTGGTGCTGGCTTCAAGAAGTTCTCAGATACTGTTAAGGCTGGAACTCCTAAGCAAAAGTCTTCTCTGGAGAATCCACGGCAGGAAATACGAATGACCTCACTATTCCCTGCAGATCATCCTTTAAATTCAACTTGCCAAATATCACAGTGAACAGGTCAGGAAAGAAAAAGCCCTCTAGAAATGCACTAAATTTCTATGGGAGACTCCCTGAGCTTTATCACATAGCATACACCTCGCCATGAAAATCAGTCACCCAATATATAAATCTCATCAAATAAAATGTGGTTTTCACAATTTGCACCTTAAAATAACATAAATCAAGAAAACGCTTAAGTCTGTACTTTCTATCAACATATAACTCAGTTTTTCCATCTTTCTTGCCAGTATGCTTACTGCTCATTTTTCCCATCCAGTCCAGACAAACCACTTCTTAGTATTAGTTCTTATTTTTTTTATTAAATAAAATACATGCAGATTGGTTGAATGTTAAAAGAAATCAGCATTTGTTAACAATCACTACATCGTAGCCTTTAAGATTGTCTAAGTTCTTTTCTATTTGGCTCTTCTAGCCCATCAATAGTTTCTGAATTCATTCCAGCAATGCACTAAACAACAGGGTTAGCACCCATTATGTGCCATTCCTTCTTCATTGGGAGGTAGTAATTTTTTTATGACGCACTATATTTTCCTTTCCAACACTGTGGTTCAAGTGCACACCAGGAAAGTTTCAGAATCTTGGACCGAGTGTTGAAAAAGCTCCATTTTCTACAAAATGCCCTAGTAAAGTTTCTGACAGAACTGACAGAAGAAAAAGATTCTAAAGCCCCAGATCTAATAGGTTAGACAATCAAAACAAAAGGCCTATATAGAAGTCTGAGTCTGAAGCCTAACAGGGTGAAAGAACAGCGTTGAAGAACAGTAGTAAATCTCTGAGTATGAGGCAAGTTTCCAGAAATTTTGAGCACAAATCTTAAGGATAAGGGCAAGACTCCTTTTCTCCCCTCTTTAATTGGTCTCCCCCTACCATATTTAGATTAGACAAGAAGCCAAGTACCGATTGATATTAACTTGGCTCCTAATTAAGTCACAGAATGGCTCCATTGCCCTTTCTGGTTCTTTCCTCCACACAGATGAAGGAGCCCAAGAGTCAAGCAATGAAATTGGCCACAGCAGATGAATAAACAACTTTTATTTATATATGCTATGTTAAATTGCAATCCAAGAATTTAATGTGTCCATGAGAAGTAAAAATGACTAATTGGGGCTTTGTTTTCAAATTGATGTGTGGAAAGGTGTAGACAGAAATCCCCAGTTCTTTGTATTCTGGCAAACCTTTTGTTTTCTGGGAGTCATCCTTCAGGAATCAATTTAAATATTCTAGATGGAAATGCTGTCTCAAATGCTGATAAACAAAACCGAATAATACAATATCTGCTTATTTATTTTTTCAAGCCTTCTGAATTGTTGTAATGGAGTCCAGGAACAGTACATTCCAATGAGGGAATTTAAGGTAGGAGGGAGGGAAGGCCAATATAAAAGCAAGGAGTAACATAAGATAAATGATAATTGCAAATGTTCAGTATCCCATTGTTTGTAACTCAACGCTGAATATAATCCCTGCCGTAGCACAAAATCTTTTGGTAGCTGACTAGAGCATTCATTCAATTCATTATATAAAAGTGTTGCAACATACTTCTTGCAGCATATTAATTTCCTTGGAGGTCTTCTATCCTTCTCAGTAGATTAGGAATTTCCTATGTTTTATACATTAGTAATTGTAAAATCTAGGAAATTCAGAGATCAACATACTATTGCAGCAAATTCAACAATTTACACATATGCACGTGCACACACCCATGATATTAGAAAAAATATAGTAAAGAAGCACTGAACTTTTTAGTTACATATGTATTTCCTTTAACATTTTTGTATTTATCTCTTTAAAACAGTGGTTATTCAAAGCACCATCTCTAAACATGACAGACTAGTCATACTAGATATATTATATCAAAGCTTTAAATGTAATAAGCGTAGCATGATGCAAGGTTTATCACCAGTGAGAAATTGGCTTAATCTTGCATTTTCCCCCCCAGAGTGAAAGTAAGATCTCAGTTTACACAGCTTCTAATTTACCAATCCTATTAGTGGTATGTGTGTCGAATGGGGATTTTGACAGGTAAATAATCTTGTTAATAGCTCATGATTTATTACATTATTCACCACATCCTTAATCTTTCTTTTCCCTTTTAGTTTCAAAAACAGAATAGATATTTTGGAGTCTATTTGTATTTTCCTGGGCTTTTCACCAGCATTACTAAGCTCTACCTAGCCATAAAATACACTTTAAAACATCTTCTTGGATTATATAATTATATTAATAAAAACTCTTCAATGTCAACTCTTTAATGCCAACCCCAACCCACCCCTACCTCCCAAGATGGCTAAAAATAAAATTTGTTGGTGACAGAGATTGGCACAATGAAAACAGCAGTGAGAACAGCCAGTCAGAGCAATGCAGTTTGCTTGGTAAACTGAGCCCATTCAAACAAGATGCATTTAATAAACTAATAGCCAGATTACACATCTTCAAACAAGAAAGGCAGGCCTTACTTACAGTAGGGAGCCTGTATCCTGAAAAGTAGTGATGCAGAGGGAGTCAGAGGTCATAGTGAATAAGCAATTTATGAAATGGCCATGCAATACTGTAGCAAAGAACACTAATGTGATCCTAATGAACTAAGGAGCAGCAGGTAGGAGTTAGCAGCTGTTTCTGTATAGGACATTGATTAAAAATATGGATGTCCACATTCTTTAAAAAGATATTGAAAAATTGGAATGGAAACAGAAATTATAGGACTAGAAGAAATGTGACACTTAAAGAGCTCTATCTTTTTGCTTTACCATGCAAGGGAAAACCCTTAAGTGACTTGATCACATCTCAGTGTCACAACCCAAAGGGTGTGATTTTTGTTTTTGTGTGCTTCGGCACTGCTAAATTGTTCCCACTAAATTATAGCTTCCTTGCACGGTGGAGTTTTCTGCTGCAAAAGAGAACCCCAGTGCAAGGGAGAATTTCCCACCAATTTGAAGCTTTCTTTGCAGGGTGCATTTCTTTGTTGCAGCACAGAAATGCTCGTTGCAAAGAGTTCCCGCCATTTGTATGCTAATTCGAGTCCCATTATTGGCCAGTTCTAAATTATTCACACGTGGCGGCTAGTGATTGGCTTGCTAGCCGTATAAAAGGCTTGAGTGGTTTCCGCCCAAGTTGGAGGACTCCATGAACAAGGGAGGAGGAGATCTTCATACTGTGTGAAGATCTCTAAGCGCTGCGGATCCTTACGGACCCAGTGCATTTAAAGCAGGCAACAGAGGTCTGATCAACCTCTAGCCTCTCCCCGTCGCCGAGCGCAATCCAGACGTATCCCTTCCCGCGCGCAAAAGAACTGGACCCACGAAGCCTAGCAAACTTCGTGTGAATGAGTGAGCAGAAGGACCCACGGAGCCTAGCAAACTTCGTGTGAGTTTATTCAGAGCTCTTTCGGACGAGTATTTTCTTCGGTTGAGACGACAGGCTCGCGTGTTCAGAGCCTTCAGCTGGATTGGGCTAGAGTTCACAAGTCTAGAACTCTTGTCCGCCTCTCTTCTTTCCTGTCTGTAACCGCAGCTTAAGCAAGTTTTCAGCCTGCACCACTGCCATCTCGGTGTAAGTAAACAATCTTTAAAACTACCGCTACGCGTTCGTGCCTAATTCCAGCTCGATGGCCTTCCCTCTCCGACCCGGCGTGCCCGGGCTGCTGGCCACAGCCCGCGTGCAGCACGGAAAAGGGCTCGGGTCGCTCCCGGCCTGCACACTCAGTACTTCCACCAGTAGAAAATATAGCACAGAAAGACGTGGCAAGAACCAGTGACTGAAAGCTGATGCCAGACTAATTCAAATTAAAAGTAAGGCAAAACTTTTTAACTGCAAGGGTGATTAATCACTAAAATAAACTCCAAAGCAAAATGGGAATAGTGGATTCAATATCACCTGACAAGATTGGATACCTTTCTGGAAAATACACTTTAGCCAAACAAATTATTGGATTTAAACAGGGTAAACTGGGTGAAATGAAATGGCTTGGCATGTGGAGGTCAGACTAAATGATGTCATGGTCCCATCTGGCCATGTGTTTTCATGAGTAAAATCCTTAGAATGAATATGAACTGTTTGATATTTGCCCATAAGAAATCAAAAGTCAGACATCAATATAGCTGTGTATGCCATAAAAGTGTAAAATGGAGATTAGGTTTTAAAACTAGATGATGTTGCAGACAGGGCTCTTCTGCTAAAAATAATCATTAAATCACAAGCTGTTGCTCAAGTTTATTAAAACACTATTTTCCATTTCTCCATAGTGTCTTTGATCCAAGGGTAATTCCTGTTTATACAGTGTTTTGACAAACCTCCCAATTCCACAATGACATACTATAGGTAAGTATTACACCACTTGTTTTGTTAGTGAGGCACAGAGAGATTAAGTGGTTAGCAATTGAATGCAGACGACCGACTAAGAGCAAGGGTTCTGCTGTGGAGGCCACCATGGGAGGGACCAAGTGAAGCAAACAATGTTCATTTCTCTCTTTGAACCCGTATCACTGCCGCAGGGAGCTTTTGCCTCTGTTTCAGAACATTTTTGACCTATGAAACGTAACTACTCTTTCCTGTTTTCCTTCTCTTTCCATCTACTCCCATTTTTTTCCAAACCCTGTTCTTTCCATCTTCTGTCCCAACACATCAGACAAGCCCTCTTGGCCCACTGGGACCACCCCATGCCCCTTGCAAGCTGCCCGGGCTCATGGGGTGGAGGGAGAAGCCTGGAGTTCCCCCTGGCTGCTGCAGGGGGGCAGAGCAGGGTGGGAGCAGCCCTGTACCAGGCTCCTCCCACTGGGAGCAAATCTGATCCCGAGAAGGAGCATGTGTAAACATGCTCCCCTGGAGGCTTAATGTGCAGTATTTTTACTGTGAATTAATAGCACATGTAGACATGCTCAGTAACATTAAAACTTCTGCTAGTTTCATGTAGTAGCAAGGTGACTGTAGAAACAATCAATCATTTGCAACAGCCCTTCCAAAACTATTAAGTCACAGAGCTTATCTAGTAAAGCAGATTTTATTTAAAAGCTTCTTTTGTTTGTTACAAAAACATTTCAAGGCTAGAGGAGATTGGTAAAACCATTAGAGTAAAATAGGTCCCAATCCTGCCACGTTTGGAATATGGGCAAACGGCCATGCCTGTGAGGTGTCCACTAAAGTTTCCTGAAACTGCCAGCAATTAGTGAGTATGTATAAGCGTTACATTTAGAGCTCCCTAACCAAGCTTAGAGCAAGCTCAATGCTTGTGTGTGAAAGCTTTCACAGGGCTTAGATCACCCTAAGAGTCTCCCATCTTATAAGTGTGTTGCCAGTTACTACTGCCCAAGTGCAGCAGCCTGTACTTGTCCGTATTGAAACACATCCTGTTTATGTTAGCCCACCCTTGCAACCTATCCAGGTCTTTCTGCAGTGTTTCCCTCCCTGCTAGCGTGCCCACCTCACCCCAAATTTTGGTATCATCAGCAAATTTGAACAGGTTGCTTTTCACCCCATCATCCAAATCGCTGATAAAGAAATTGAACAGTGCGGGCCCAAGGACCAAGCCCTGGGGGACTCCACTACCCACTTCCCCCCAGGTTGAATATGACCCGTCCACCACCACCCTCTGAGTACAACCCTTCAGCCAATTGGCAATCCATCTGACCGTGTAGGCATCAATGCCACAGTCGCCTAGTTTTTTAATGAGGATGGGGTGGGAGACAGTGTCAAAGGCCTTGCTGAAGTCCAGAAAGACTACATCCATGGTGACACCTGCATCCAATGCTTTTGTGACCTGATCATAAAAGGCAATCAGGTTGGTCTGACATGACCTGCCCCTAATGAAACCGTACTGGTTGCCCTTGAGCATCATCCCCGATGCCAGCCCATCACAGATGTGCTCCTTGATGATCTTCTCAAAGAGTTTCCCCAGAATTGAGGTATGACTGACATCATGCAAAATGTAACTTTACATTGGCATGGAGTTCCAGGGGTGGGCAATTATTTTGGGTGGAGTGTTGCTTACCAAGTTTTGGCAAGCTGTCGAGGGTCTCATGGGTAGCCCCACACTTTGACAGGTACCCCGCCCCCTAGTCACCATCTTGGGACTGGAAGTCCCACCCCTAGCCTCTGACCTTTGCCACCGGAAGTCCCTCCCCTTGCCCCTGGAAGTACTCCTTTGGGGAAGAGGGTTTGCCATCTTAGGGGGAAAAAAACAAATTACATACTAAAAATCAAACATCTATAATAATGTATTTTAATTCAATTTGAAAAAATATTTTTGTCCTGATTTGTGTGTGTTTGTGTTTTCTATGCAGAAGTGATTACATATGGGGGTTTGTGGGGGGCATGTGGAAGTGTGTGGGTGGGTATGGGAGCCATGTAGTGCAGTGTCCACTGGGTGGGCAGGGAAGCGGGGAAAGTGGTGGGTGGAGGGGAAGGCAGGAAGTGGAACTAAGCAAGAGCATGGGGTCTGCACTAATGTCCTGGGGCCAGCACCAGCAGGACTCAGAGTGGGACAGTAGGAGAGCAGGGATGGGCTGGCAGGGGTCTGTGGAGCTAGGCTGGGCTGCACCAACAGGGAGAGGAGTGAGCCTACCTGGCTCCATAGAGCCCCTGCCAGCTGAGATCTCACACTTCTGGCACCCTGTTCTGGGCCCCACTGGTGCTGGCCCTGGAACATTGGCATGGGTCCCACACTCCCACCCGGCTGCCATTGACTCCCACACTTCCACTCACTCCCAGTGCCCCTGCCCCAGCCCTGCAGTACAGGTGGGGGTGAGCATGCAGCCCCAACCCTGCATGCACTGCACTTGCCCATCTGGGATGAGCAGCAGTGGCTGGGATGGTATCTGCACAGGGCAAGAGCACCCTCCCTCCCCCTACCACCAGCGCTCCCTGCTGCAACCAGCCAGAGCCCATGCAGGGCTGTCCTGCCTCTCCACCATGTCTCCTGCCTCTATGATGCCCAGCACAGCAGCAGTGACCATGTGGAGCAGTCCCTGGGCAGCACAGAGGCAGCGGTGAAGCAGCCACACTGCAGCCTAGTGTAGCGCGAGCTCTGGGCAGGCAGCAGCAGCAGCAAACACTGCCCAGTGGCAGCAAGCAGGGGGGATGCTTTCCTCTGCACTGAGCAGCATTTTCTGCCCAGTTGCTGCTGCCATGGCTCAGCCCCAACAGGGAACCTAGAGCTCACACAAGGGCCCAGGTTAGCAGCAGTGGTGGGGAATGAACTGTTGTTCAGCGCGGGGGAAAATTGGCCACTCTCCCTCCTCATGACCAGTGCCCCATGCTGCAGTCACTTGGAGCTTGCACAAGGCTGCCTGTGGGCTGGTGGTGACACAGCAGAGAGGCAGGACAGTCCTGTGTGGGCTCTGGCTGGCTGTAGCAGAGAGCACCAGTGGTGGGGGGAGGGCACTTTTCCCTCATTCTGAGCACCATCCCAGCAGCCACTGCTCAGCTCAGATGGACTAGCACGGGGCATGCAGGGTCAGGGCTGCATGCGCACCCCCACATGTACTGCAGGGTTGGGGCAGGGGCACTGAAAATGAGTGGGCATGTGGGACACAGTGGCAGCCTAGCGTGAGCGCAGGGCCCATGTTGCTGTCCCAGGGCCAGCACCAGCAGGGCCCAGAGCAGTGCAGCAGGAGTGCAGGGTCCTAACCAGCAGAAGCTCTATGGAACCAGGTCAGCTCCCCCCTCTCCCTGCTGATGCAGCCCAGCCCAGGTCTACAGACCCCTGCCAGCCTGCACCCCACACTCCTACTGCCCCACTCTGGGTCCCACGGGCCCTGGTCCAGGGACACCAGCACAGGCCCTGTGCTCCTGCTCACTTCCACACCCTGACACCCCCACCACCACTTTCCCGTCCGCCCGCCCACTGGCTCCCAGCTGCATGGCCAGACTGTGAGGCTTAGCAGAAGCTGGCCCAGCCCTGAGGACTGGGGCGATCCATGCAGTCCTTCCCTGCCTCCCTCCCACTCACATACACACTTCTTACCTGAATTTCCCGTGCCAGTGCAGCCACAAACAGCCCCATGGTCCCAGGCCAGAAGCCCCTGCTAGGCAGGGGCTTCCAGCTAGAGGGATGGGGCTGGGCGGGCCCTGCTGTTGCAGGAGCCTTCCATGGCTTCCCCTGGGTCCTACTGCCCCTGGCTCCTGTCATCTTTGACAGGACCCAGGGGCAGATAAATATTAATTTTTTAAATTTTTTAGGGGCTCCGTGGGCCACAAAGAATGGGCTGGCGGGCTGGATTCAGCCCACGGACTATATTTTGCCTACCCCTGAGTTAACCTGACTTAACAAATGCTTGCATGTGTTCCCAGGACAGCCCCAGGGCTGGGACAGCCCAGGCATTCTCCATGGACCTGGGGCTGCTACTTTACCACCCTCCCCCACCCAAAACCACACTATTTTTACACCCCTCTCCAGGAGCCTTTTGGAGTTTAGCAGATTTCTACATTTATCTGTATTTACCCACAGAGCAAACGAGCTCTTAAAGCTTCCCCATAGTGCCCTGGTAATATATTGAAGTAATTATCCCAAATCTGGAAGAATGATCTCTAAATTCTTCAGATCCTCTGTTCATTTTTGTCTTTCACCCTTCTGCTTCAAACCCCCTTGAAGCTTGCCAATCTGGCAGCAGAACGTATGCCTGAAAAAATAAAAGCAGTTGAATAAGGTTTAAAATATACAAAGAGCAACAAAACCAAGCAAACATTTGGAAATAATAACTGAATGCAATACATGAGCTGCGCTGAACACATTCTATCTGCTTGCAGCATTTATTGCATAATATAGATGACCTAAGAACAAAATCTCAACTCCCTGTGTGAAGTCCTTTACAAAAGAAAGTCTGTGATGACAGGTAACAGGCAATTTCAAAGGCAATTATAAAGATGTTATTGACAGGTATCTAGGTACAAGCATTTCCTTATAAATTGGTGCCAGAGGAATACATGGTGAACTGTATAGCTGATGTCACATTCTTTCTATAGATGAACCTAAGAAACATATGTATGATCCCACATGAGACAGGCATGGTGGTGAATAATGGAGACCAGGCACTCTCCACTGGAATTCAGCAAGGCACATCTACACCTCTCAATCATCTGTTAACATCCTCTCCCTCCAGATTGAATCTATACTTAAAATCCGGCCCTTTCCTTCCTTGAAAACATTCTGAAAGGGTATAATATTATGTCAAGTTTATAAGAGTTTTAGAAAGCCAAATGGCCTACACAGCCATTTCTCCATTTCAACTTTATTTTTATTGAAATGCCATGGATTAAATGTAATTGCTACATTTAATAATGATTCATCTGCTTTGAAATGATAGCTAGAAACACCTGTCCAAGCAAGCTGAGGAGTGGTTTAATTTTATTTCAGTTTTGGTTACTATATCTTCCCATGTTTATCATGCTCCCTTTTATCATGATGGGAAATCCTTTCTAAATCACAGCAGATATCCCTTGTTTCATTTTGAGTACTATTCTATTGAGAGATGACCATGGATATATATTTATCTATGCATTTATGAGATTTCTACATGCTGTGCTCAACGTTTAGGAATTCTGCTTGTGTTCACAGACAGAAGCCTTTTTGCTGTAGTTGTTGCAGGTAATCAGATACAAGATGGGTCTCTCCAAGGTAAATTTTGTGTTCTCTTGGTATTTTCATTTGCCTAAGAAAAGGTAATCCAAACAATATACAGCTGTTCTTTAAGTAAGGGAACCTTCCCCCTTTCGCAAACCAGTAAAAAGTCCTGCAATATCAGGACAGCATAGGGTTGTGGAGGGGGGTTGTTTTTTGGTTTTGTTTGAGGTAGGGTGGAGTGTCATTCTGATAAATTATATTTGGTTTTGGGTAACATGTATTATATTTAATCCCAAAAGGGATTAAATCAATACCTATCAGAAGCTCTCTGTAAACTAATAATAATAGAAACTGGAGAAAAACTCTTCCATAATTACTTGTATAAGTAACTAGGAAAATATTTTTGGACTGTAAACTTGATACAATATGTTCCAGGGTTTTTTGTTTGGTTGTTTGTTTTAAAGAAAAAGGTGTCATAAATTATGCATATTTAGATACATTTTTATGAAAAGAGCTGTAATTTCAGCAATGTACTTTATCAGCTGTCTTAGTGTTTTCAGACCAAGATACTTCAGGCTGCACATGGTAAGAGCATCAGATGCAGGAGCTGTCTTAACACAGATATATTAGGCAAAGTAGCTGCCACAGCAGCTGTAAAATTTAAGGCAAACAGCAGAAAATTAGGCCAGTTTCAAGGATTACTGCTCCTTGTAAAGTACCAAATTCTCCCGAGAATAGCTGTTTGGAGAAGAATTGCTCCCAGCAGCCAGCACCTGGACAGGGGCTCCTTCCCCTTCTGTGGAGAGATAGCAGGGAGTTGGAGGGTGCAGGGCAGTTAATCAGGGATGGTCCCCACTTAGCTGAGTTCAGCAATGACCGAAAGGCTGGGAGGCATTTTCTGGCACCCCCTGCCTTTTAGCGTGGACTAGTGCAAGCATCAAACTGCCTTTCCAGAATAAAAAGTGAACATCAATTCACTTCATTATCAGTCCAATCTATGCAGCTTAGAGAAACCTGTGAAGATTTAATCGATTAGACCTTGGGCTTTTTGACTGTCTGTACTTAGCCTATGAGTTGAGCAGAAAAGTCAAGAGCAGAGAGATCACAGCAATACATACAGTGCTTTAACTAGAACTTTCCACTAGTACAACTTTTAAACAACCTAGAACATTAGATAAAATTATATGAAGAGAAATCTCTGAAACAAAACAGAAAAATATATAACTGAGGTTAACCATGCTTACCAGCTCAATGCTTTTGTCAGAGTGAAACAAGCAGCAGCCATTGGTTACATAGCTACTCTAGGGCTGCAGCTGCTTGTCTCCACCATCTTTGAAGGACCAGCCCTGGAGAGTGATGCTGGGAAAAGGGGGAAGCAATATTAAAACAATTCCCTTAGAGCTGTATTGTTAATTAAGGGCAAGTAGGCAGGGTGTGTTTTGAGAGAAACCACTATGCTGTTGAATGATTCATAGCAAAATAAAATGATCATTTCTGCTCTGGATCTCTTCCCTCACTCAAAAGAGCAGAAGTAATTTTTCATAATGAATTAGTTCAAGCAGCTCTAAAAGACCAGTAAATAGTAGATGACAAGTAAAATTAACCCCTGCATAATTTCAACTCAGAAGTCTGGTTCAATATATTCCTTATACAGAGGCCTACATTTCAACAATCTTTTCCTCCTTTCCTTCTGAGAAGGGAAGAAAAAGAAATAACTAAAGAGAAAATATGTAGTTGGGGAGGATGCTGTGATCTAATTGTGTTTGCTGGAGAATGTGGTCTGAACCTCCACTGCCTGCCAAGATTTTTCCTTTTACAGCTAGCTTGTAGAGAGAATGGGTACAGCATGCTACTTCCCTGGTGTTCTACTGAAAGGTAATTGAAAGAGTAAGAATTAGAAGAAAAATGTATGGATCATAGTGGACAGGTTACCAGTGACTGTTGAGTGTTAGCTGGCCTCATGTTTCATGCAAATAGCTGACAGGGACTTAATACAGCATTGAGGATTTCTGATGCCCTCCATTATTTCTCAAAAATATCAACTGGCCATACGTGTGTGCGGAGGGAAATTCTGCTTTCTTTTCACAATCCTGTTTTGAAACCTCAAAGCAGAGACTCTGGATTTAGAAGCAAAGATAGCCTCTAGTATTCTTTGGTTTGAAAAATACTTGCTGAATGATAAGCAACGTATTATCAAGCTTTTTGGCAGCAAATAATTCCAGGGTACAGAGTACTGTTTAATGGGCTCATTTAATCAATATGTCAGTCAAAATTAACTGGCTTTAGTACATACATACATACATATGTATATATGTATATGTCTGTGTGTGTGTGTGTGTGTGTGTGTGTGTGTTTGTATTTTTTTTTTTTTTAATAACTGCAGCCTAAAAGTGGGGTAAAAGTGAACTACCCCAAGCATTTATGTGATGACTATTGTCTGCTTAATAAAATTAGAAAGAATTAGGGGAATGCACCCATATCTTACTAAAATCAAGGTACACCACATCCACTGGTCTCCCAACATCCACAGAGCCAGTCATTCTGTCATAGAAGGCAATCAGGTTGGTCAAGCATGACATCCCTGGTGAAACCATGCTGACTGTTCCTAACACCTTTTTCTCTTCCAAGTGCTCCACATGCACCCTCAGGTGCATCCCATCCAGCCCCATGGACTTTAGAGATTAGGCCACTGAATCTCTGCCAAATTGAATCAGTGAGTAAAGCTTTGCACAGCCCTAATGGATTTCTATACGCCCAGCTTTTCTAAGCAATCCCTAACCTGTTTTTTCAGCACTGAGGGCTGCTCACCTCCTCCTCAAAGTATGCTGCCCAGTGCAGTAGTCTACAAGATGACCTTGCCTGTGAAGCCTGAGGCAAAAAAGGCATTGAACGCTTCATCCTTTTCAGCATCTTCTGTTGCAAGGTTGCCTCCCCAATTCAGTAAGGGACCCACACTTTCCCTGATCCTCTTCTTGCTACTGACATACTTGTAGAAACCCTTCTTTTTACCCTCACATCAGTTGCTAGCTGCAACTCCAATTGTGCTTTGGCCTTCCTGACTTCATCCCTGCATTCCTGAACAATACTCTTATACTTCTCCCTAGTTGTTTGTCCAAGTTCCCACTTCTATAAGCTTCCTTTTTGTGATTTAGTTTACTGAAGAGTTCCTTGCTGAGCCAAGCTGGCTTTCTGCCATACTTGCTAGTATTTCTATACATCAGGATGGTTTGTTCCTGCACTCTCAGTAAGGCTTCTTCGATGTACAGCTTGTTCTCCTGGACTCCTCTCCCCTGTACTCTGGCTTCCCAGGAATCCTGCCCATGGGTTCCCTGAGTGGGTTGAAGTCTGCTTTTCTGCAGTCCAGGGTCCTTACTCCGCTGCTCTCCATGCTTCCTTTCCTCAGGATTCTGAACTCAATCATCTTATGGTCAGTGCTACCCAAGTTGCCATCCACTACTACATTCCTCACCAAATCTTCCCTGTTTGTGAGCAGCAGGTCAAGAAGAACATGGCCCCTAGTTGGCTGCTTCAACACTTGCACCAGAAAGTTGTCCCCAATACTCCTCAAAAACTTCCTGGATTGCCTGCACACTGCTGTATTGTCCTCCAAGCAAATGTCAGGGTGATTGAAGTCCCCCATGAGAACCAGGGCCTGTGATCAGGAAACTTGTACTAGCTGTTTGAAGAAGCCTCATCCACCACTTCCTCCTGGTCTGGTGCTCTATAGCAGACCCCCTCTCAAAATATCAGTATGTGACTTAATTATGTATGCAAACCAAAATTAGAGAACATTGAGGGATTTCAGAAACAGCTAAGAAATCTAGGGGTGCCTGTACACGACCACAGAGGATGCTCTGATGCACTGTAAATACAGCATGTCAGAGCAGACTCTATTAATCAAGTCTGATGAAGTGTGATAATTACTGTGCTCCAACCAGCCTCTGTGTCTCGTATATCAATGTTCCCACACTTCAAAATGGTGGCAGGGGTGATTGAACTCTAGCTAGTTCAACAGGCTTTAATTCAAATGCCCCCACCACCATTCTGAAGTGCAGGGACACTGATACACAAGATGTGGTGGTGCTTTAATTAGAGCAGGTCTCAGAGCCACTCTAATTAAACCCCCACCCTACCCACCCTTGGAGCACATGTAAAAGTGCCTTAGGTGTTTGGACAATATGATGGCAGATGAAAAACTTGAGGGAACTGTTGCCAAGCATGTAAACTTTATGTGGAAAAACTTGAGAGGGTCCAGAAAAGAGTTGCCCATATGATCAGGGACTTGCAAGGCAAGCCGTACAAGGAAAGGCTGGGGACCTGGGCCTCTTTAGCCTAAAGAAGAGAAGGTTGAGAGGGGACTTGATAGTGGCTTACCACTATATCAGAGGAGTGCATCAGGAGCTCGGTGAACAACAGTTTACTAGGGCACCCCAGGGAAGACCAGGACCAATGGATATAAACTCCTGGAAGGCCGCTTCAGACTTAATACCAGGAAAAACTCCTTCACAGTCAGGGTGTCCAGACTGTGAAATAAACTCCATCCACAGGTGGTGCAGTCACTTACCCTGGAGTTTTTCAAGAGGAGACTGGGCAGTCACCTTGCTGGGGTCACTTGACCCCAGTTGTCTTCCTGCCTACAGCGAGGGAGCTGGACCTGATGATCTGCGAGGTCCTTCTCGGCCTCTAACAATCTATGAATCTGTGAAATTCAGTGTAGACATGCAGGAACTAATGCACATTTAAAAAGAACAGACTGAATTACTCTTACATAGATGGATTCTAAATTAACTGTGACAACTCAAACTGCCACAACAATTGAAGCAAATAAGATATCAGGTATAAAGAATAATATTTAAAAATATTAGGCCACCATTATAAAATTTGATGCCATAAATACTGTATTTAGCTCTCCTCACCCCACATCCAAAAGTTATAAAAATATGTATAAGTAGTTAGAAAGAAGTAGAAAATATCCAGAGAAAGGCAATTAAAGTCATAGAAAAATTATCATGGAAACAGTGTTTTATAAATTTAATTAAATGAGAGACAGGGTCTGTGGAACAGACTCATAAAATGGCTGCTTTACGGAAAAAAATCCTGCAGGTCCTCTTCAGTACAAATTGTATGATTACATGTATGGTACCCATGGAAGTCCTTTGGGAGTTTCTACAAGTTATGACCCATCCACACATTTTTGTTTCATGGGACTAGTGTGGAGAGAGACATTCTGAATGAGACCCAGCAATCAAAGAATATATCCAGGCATTCTGAAGCAGCCTCAGAGAAGAACAAAGTCAATGAGACAATGAACATGGATGTGGGAACCTACTTAACCAGCAAATCTTAGCTGCTGCAAGCTCTCATTGCTAACCTAACCCCCACTGGTTGTTGGCAATCGTATCCAGGAGAGGCATCTCACTGATAGGACAACATTATTTGGCTGATATGGGATGATTAATAGCAGCCATAGGTGGTGGAAGGCCAAGGCTAATGGGGCTTAGCACCCCCAAACATGGCTCCACTGCTCCAGCACCGCCGCCACACCATGCTGCCGCAGCATCATGCCTAGCCCCCCCACCATGCGACAGCACCACAACAGCCCAGTGGGAGGCCCTGCACCATCCTCTGCACCTCCAGTCCCCGCAAATCATATTTTCTCCCATCACCGCTGACAGTGGCTCTGTAATTTCTGTATAAGGAGATAGACTTCTATCAAAGTTTGAAAGCTAGCAATCCCAAACTGCTCAGCCTTCTGGTCACAAAAGGTAATTGTGGTGAAACCTGCTGGGGAGGTTTGACATCATAAAACTTTTTTCCCCTCATTTACCAAAAATATAATATATGAAAGAAAGTATAGCAAGATTGCAGAGAATGGGTTTTTCCAACTATGGTGATGCCATCAATGGCACAAACATGTTCCTGTAATCTGCCCTGACAAAGAGTAAGTTAATAATAAATATTAATGCATGGCTTTTAGTGGTGGACTACAGGAGAATATTTCTGCATGCCAATACAAACAGAATAAGCAACATGCATGGTGCCTGGGTTCTGAGACCATCAGTTGCTTACATGCTTGGCCAGAACAGATCTCTCTTTGCCCTAATGACATTGTCATCAATGGGACATGCATCCTGCATTTCGGAGAATTCTGCCTATCCATTGATGCTGTGGCTAATGAAGCCATACCTGGATAACTTTCTGGGCACATCAAAACTTATTCTATTCTGAGCATTCTGCCATGATTTTTTCCTTTTACAGCTCATAGCTACAGAATGGCTGATGAATGGGCATTTTGGAGGTTAATGAATCCACCGTAAAGCTGGCAAGTCAGTCAGCAATGAAGAAGTCCTCAACTTCAGGAAAGCTTCAGGAGGCTTGTTGGTGAGGCCCTAAGGGACCATGACCTGAAGGGGAGGGGAGTTCAGGATAAGTGGTTGCTCCTCAAGGGAGTGATCCTGAAAGCACAAGCAATGTCTATCCCACCTCAGAGGAAAGGCAGCAAAATGGCATAGCAGCCCCCTTGGCTCTGCAGGGAACTTGTGGACCTCCTGCATCTAAAAAGAAAAACCTATAAAGGGTGGAAGACTGGATCCACCTCAAAGGAGGAGTGTTCTGCACTGGTCCGGACCTGTGGGGAGTGAACCAGGAAAGCCAAGGCTGCGACTGAACTCCAACTAGCTACACGTATCAAAGACAATAAAAGTCCTTTTTTAGATATGTGGGGAGCCAGAGGAAAAACAAGGGTAACACTGGAACCCTGATAAACCATATGGGACAACTGACAACCGACACCCAGGAAAAAGCACAGGTTTGTTGCAGGTAGGTCTTGCCTGACCAATCCCATCTCCTTCTATGACCAGGTGATATATCACTTGGACAAGGGAGAAGAGATTGACATCATATATCTTGAGTTTTAAAAATCCTTCAATCTGGTGTCCCATGATCATGTCATGGAAAAATTGGCCAACTGTGGCCTTGGCTACATCACAGTCCAATGGCTGGGGAATTGGCTCTGAGGTAGGACCCAGAGAGTGGTAGATGACGGAAGTAAATCATTGTGGTGTGTCATGACCAGTGGGGTCCCCCAGGGCTCCGGCCTTGGGCCTGTACTCTTTAACATCTTTATCAATGATGTGGACATTGGTATCAGAAGCAGACTTGCCAGCTTTGCCGATGATACCAAACTATAGGGTAAAATGTCCACACCTGAGGACAGGATGGTGATCCACGTCAACCTAGACAGGCTCGAAAAACGAGTGGATAACAACCTGATGGTGTTCAACACCGAAAAATGCAAGGTACTCCACCTCGGGGGAAAAAAACCCTTCAGCACACTTATAGGCTTGGCAGTGCTACACTTCCTAGCACCATGGCCGAAAGGGACTTGGGGGGCATGACTGACCACAAGACAAATATGAGCCACCAATGCGACATTGCAACTGATAAAGTGAACAAAACTCTGGCTAGCATCCAACAGATACTTTTCAAGTAAATCCCAGGATGTCATCCTTTCGCTGTACTCAGATTGGTGAGGTCGCAGGTGGAGTATTGCATCCAATTCTGGGCTCCAGAATTTAAAAAGGATGTGGAGAAGCTTGAGAGAGTCCACAGGAGAGCCACGTGCATGATCAGAGGGCAGGAAAACAGGCCTTATGATGAGAGGCTGAGAGCCATGGGACCCTTCAGCCTGGAAAAGCACAGGCTCAGGGGGGACCTAGTGACTGCCTATAAGAATATAAGGGGTGTACATCAGGATCTGGGGGAACGCCTGTTCACCAGAGCGCCCCAAGGGATGACAAGGTCAAATGGTCACAAACTCCTCCAATACGATTTCAGGCTGGACATAAGGAAGAACTTCTTTACTGTTCGAGCTCCCAAGGCCTGGAACCAACTGCCTCCAGAGGTGATGCAAGCACCTACTCTGGACTCCTTTAAGAGACATTTGGATGTTTATCTTGCTGGGATCCTTTGACCTCAGCTGACTTCCTGCCCATAGGGTAGGGGGCTGGACTCGATGATCTTCCAAGGTCCCTTCCAGCCCTAATGTCTATGAAATCTATGAAACCTGAAGGACTGCTTGGACATCAGCATTCCCAATACAAAGCATGTCCTTGCTTCCTATTATACAACACATTGAATTAAAATAAGGGATACTGTTAGTGGGACATGAACACCCCAAGCCCACCACTGTCAGCCAGAAAGCACCTTTCAAAGTTTGGACTGCAGATCTATTAAAGCATATGCCATTAGAAATGCCTTGTGTTCTTACATCAAGAAATTCCTTAGCTAGGCCTTGATGGGAAAAACAACTGCATATTTAGCTGGCAACTGGTTGGTTTAAATTTTTTAAGATATATGGGGAGATTACAAAGCCATCTCCACCCTGAAAGCAGATTTCTTCCTGTAGTGGTGCAGAGAAATTTCTTCCTGTAGTGGCAATTTGATTTAAAAGTTTACAGTGCAGTTAAAAAGAACAACCTTCTTTTTGAGTGTTTGCACATTATGAAAAAGTTTCTGGCTGCCAGTGGTGTCCTTGAAAATACTATGCTGTTGCAGGTGAAATCTAATTAACAGCTCCAGGCTTTGTTGGCAGTAGAGAAGGAATTTTACCTTTTAAGAGTATTTTCCTGAAAGTCTATCAATTTTGAGGCCCCAAACCAGCTTCCTGTATTTCTGGATCTCATTATAGAGGCTCCCAAATCAGACTGCAACAGCCTGTCATGGCACAACATGCCACAGGAACTATGAGTGAGGGGAAAGGAAATGGAGCCTTCACTCAAAGCAGGCTCATGAAAGCATGGACATAAAGGTGGGTATTCTTTTGTGTTCTAAAGCCAATCCTTGTTGGGATTATGTGAAAAGCACTCATGGTACACCTTCAAGACAAGATGGGAATTGATTTTAAGAATAAGCTTTATATTGAAATATAGAGGTGGAGCAACAGCAGAAGTGAAGGGACAGAAAGAGTGAAATGAGAAAAGGAATGAATTGCAAGGCATTAAATCAGGGTGAAGGGGAATTATTCATAGTAGAAGCCTGGGTACAGGGAACCCAGGTAGAGGGAAAAGGCAACATTTATAGTATAGTATGTGTCCTACCCTCAGCTCAGGCCCTGCTTCCCTAGTCCCCGCTGTGCCACGACGATGAACATTGCTCAGTGCTGGAGCAGGAGAGGTCAGCTGCCTATCAGCCAGGCAAAGACTCCAGATGCCTACCCCCTGGCTGCATACTGAATACCCTGGAAACTCCAAAACCTGCTGCAGTTGCATACATGGAGTATATACAGCCACATCAATTCTTGGAGAACACACTGTCCCAGGAGGTGGGCCTTTTCTTTTCTTTTCTTTCCTTTCCTTTCCTTTCCTTTTCCTCTGTAGCAAAAGAGAAGGGAGCAGGGGTAGGAATCAACCCACAGCACAAGATGCACTGAGATCAAGGATGACTGATTCATGGCAGGGTTTGAGTCCAGTCTGTGTATGCTGTGTATGATGGCAATTCTCTAGCATATGATGAGTCATGAGCATGCTCTGGCTCAGTCCTTCTAATGAGTCTCTAACTGTATGCTAAATCTCTGCTGAGGAACAAGACAGAGAGACCAGTATACATGGGCAATTAACCCTGCCTCAAGAGCACTCTTAGGATCACAAAAGAAAAACAAAAAAGACTGAGGCCTGGGTTCTGCTACAGACACTACTTTTGCATTTTATGTCAGAAAGAACACAAATTAGTCCTGGGAGAAGAGACCTGAACCCAAGACTCCTCCTAGCCAACTATGTTATAGGGTTACAGCCTTTTGTGGTCCCATGAAATTTGCATTCTTTGTGGCACCTAGAACACAGGTCTCCCACTTCCAAGGCCAGTGAGCTATTACATACAGAATTAGCATAATGGGCCATATCCTAGACAGTCTTTCCTAATGATTAGGCCCCCAGAGGAAACAGAGAGAGGGAAGGAGTCCAACATACAGGCCAAATCTGGGGTCAGGAAATAGATACTAAGTTATGAGATTGAGAGAAAATTCAGAGGTAAGATCCAAATCACAAGCCAAGTTGAAGCTCAGGAGTTGATCCAAATCATAAGCCAAGTTGAAGCTCAGGAGCTCAGGCCAAATTACCATATCTGAGGAAAAAGGCAGAAGCCAAAGTCCAGGAACAGAGCAAGTGGGGTCTAGGAGTACTAGATCACAAAGACCTGCCAGAGCAAACCTACTGCAAGAACTATTAGTTAGCCTGGAGTCTGTTGCCACAGCTGGGGCTAAAAGAGGAAGCTGTTCTCCTAGCAGTCAATCATAAGTCCCAGACAGTGACTACCTCAGAGGCAGGCAAAATATGGCCCACGGGCTAGATCTGGCCTGCCAAGCACTTCCATCCAGGCCATGGGACCCACCAAAAAATTGTGTCCTGCCCAGCCCTTTCACTCACCAGGGTGGGAGCAAGGCACCTATGTGTACACATACCCCGAAACATACCAAATTGTGTCTCACTCCCACCCTTGTGGGCAGAAGGGCCTGGCCTGGCCAGGAGGCAGCTTCCAGGCAGGGCTCCTACTGCCACTACTGCAACCGCCAGGGACCTTTTCTGCTTTCCCTGCCTCCAGGTTGCTCCAAGCAGCAGGCAGGGAAGCAGCAGGGGTGAGGGAAGGGGTGGAGCTGCACTGGGCAGGAGCACAGAGCATGGGGCTTGGGGTGGGGTTGGCAGCAGCACAGAGCCCATGCCCAGAAGGGGCAGTGCGGAGCTCGGGTGGGCAGTGTGTGGGTGTGAAGGAGGGTAGGGCAGTGTGGGGACCCTATGATACTCTCCCCATGATGCACAGCCCTGGCAGGTGGTGGCAGTGGCAAAAGCAGCAGGTGGGGATGCTCAGGGTCCTTGTCTCCAGGGCAGGCACTGGTGCCCAGCAGAGCATGGCTCTGGCCAGCACTGCACATTGGGGTGAGGGTCGCAGCCTCTGCTGGGCAGTCTGTATTGCCAGTGATCCCCATCATGCGCACACAGCCCCCACACATGCCGGGCACAGGAAGTCCCAGGTGCAGAAGCTGACTGCCTTCCCCACTGGGGCTGCATAGCATGAGAAGGAAGCCCCAGGTGCCTTCCCCTGGGGGGTGGGGAAGCAGCCAGCTCCAGCACCTGGGGCTTCCCTCCTGTGCCCAGTGGAGTGTGAGGAGTGCTGGCAATACAGACAGCCTGGCAGATGCTGCTCCCTTCACTGTGATGTGCAGTGCTGGCAGGAACTGCAGCCCGCTGGGCACCAGTGCCCTGAGAGCCACCCCCCCCCCCCCCACTCCGCTGCTGCTGCACCATAGGGGAAATGTAGTGGGGTCCCCATGCCCCTCACACTCTGTCACACCCCACAAATGCCACGCACTCACTCTCTGTCCCCACAACCCCCTACATATACACAACCCTCCAATATACCCTATGCCCCCCATACATACCCCCCCCTCACAAATCCCCCACACACACATATCCACAACCCCTGACACCCCACCATACACCCCCCACACACACCCTACAATGTACAAGACTAATAATTTATTTTTCAGTTATTATGCAATCATCTCTTTATACACTGCATAAATACAGAGCACGACAAAAATATTTTTGTAATAAAATTCAAATATGTTATAGTAGGTGTTTGACTTTTAGTGTATGATAGGGTTTTTTCTGGTTCTAAGATGGCAAGCCCTACCTCCAAGGAGTATTTCTGAGGTCCAAGGGGACAGACTTCCGGTGGCAAAGGTCAGGGGTTAGGGGTAGGACTTCCAGTCCCAAGATGGCAACCAGTGGGTGGGGCAACTATCAAGGAGTGGAACTATCCATGCTGCCCTCAACAGCTCACCAAAACATGTTAAGCTGCCCTCCACCTGAAATAATTGTCCGCTCCTGGGCTATCTAGTCATTAGCAGGGTTAGGGCTGTGAATCAAAGCCCAGGGCAGGTGTGGCCAACTAAGCCATTATCCCAGACTGAGCTGCTTGTTAGAGCCCCTGACAGCAGGTGGTGTTACCACCACTATCAGCCATGTTTTAAAATGGAAGTGTCCATGACTGGTGTGCTTTGTACTGAGCTCAGGGCCATCACTGCAGGTTGGGCAGGTTCTGAACAAATGTACCAGAAAGTGTCCCTCAATGGATCCTAGGTACTCCTTTTCATTTCTGAAACTTCCTGGGGCTTATGCCCACTGTAGCAGTTCTGAGGATGCCCCCAAAGCAGGTGCCTATGGAATTGTCAGGTCAGAAAAGTAAATACCCAGTGCACCTCTAGAGTGAGGAATTTGCTGAGCAAGTGTTTTTTGGATTAGTCCTGGACTCTAGTGAACTAAATCCTGGTTTTAGAGATTAAGTCTATTTTTGTATCTGAAAAGTCTAAAGAAAGTTCCTGGCAAAGGGAGAACTGTCATCTCTTTGTTTACCCAACTTTTTATATTTAATGGTCCTTGTTTTCCATTTCACCCATATCCCTAGGATTTTGCCCCAGGGTCATTTTATTGAATAAAATGCATAACTTGACCTGCAGGTCTTGGTTCCCATTTGTAACTGATCATGCCTTCTAAGATGCCTTCATCACATTATATTATAGTAGAAAATATACACATAATACAAGGAATATTCCTAGCAACACAAATAGGTGTGAACATTAATCAGGTGGAATATATAATCCCAATACCTACAAGTGAATGCACCTTAGTATATTTGGGTGGGAAATTAATATGGAGCCAGCTGCTTTTGTAAACTGTATTTATTGTCCCCCAAAGAGCATTAATAATCTGAGTCACAAATTAAATAAAGCGAAGTTATTTTGACTGTTAACAGTATTCTTAAAATAAAGCATCTAAAAGACTAACTTCTATGTTTGGAATTATGAGCATGCAGCATTTTGTTCAGATTTCATACATTTTAAAATGTGTTCTTGGGCTGAGACTGTGCATGCTAAGTATCAGCATAGAGCTAACAGGTTGGTCATAAAATATGTAAGTCTGTAATGGACCTGGTTAGAAAGACAGTTTTTTATTTGGAACAATCATGCACCTGTTACAAAATGTTTCAATCATATAAATGAGAGGTTTTGCAATAGATGCATGCTTATTTATCATCCCATAACTCTCCAATCCCCAAAATCAAGCATTCCCCAAAAGCAGAAAACCACATGGGTGTTTGTTCTTCTTTGGGTCAGATACCTTAGCAAATGGGAAAGGATCATAGATCCTGGTAGTGACTGTGTTAGCAAGTTTTCCAAATCACATGTAAAACTCTGGAAAATAATGAACAAATTCTTTTCCTAGAGATGGTTTCATAGTAGGTAGGGTCGGAAGGGACCTGAGCACATCATCAAGTCCGACCCCCTGCCCTGGACAGAAAAGAATGCTGGGTTCAAATGACCCCAGCTAGGTGATTGTCTAGCCTCTTTTTGAAGACGCCCAGGGTAGGAGCCAGCACCACTTCCCTTGGAAGTTGGTTCCAGATCCTAGCCTCCCTGACTGTGAGGTAGTGCCTCCTGATATCTAGCCTGAATCTACTCTCGGTCAACTTATGGCTGTTGTTCCTCGTTACTCCTGGTAGTGCTCAGGGAAACAGGGACTCCCCCATAGCCTGCTGGTCCCCTTTGGCCAGTTTGTAGATGGACGTGAGATCCCCTCTCAGCCTTCTCTTCTGGAGGCTGAACAGTCTCAGGTCCCATCGCCTCTCCTTGTACGGCCTGCTTTGCTGCCACCAATCATGCGAGTGGCCATCCTCTGGACCCTCTCAATGCTGGCCACATCCCTCCTGAAGTGCAGCGCCCAGAACTGGATGAAGTACTCCAACTGCGGCCTGACCAATGTCGCATAGAAGGGGAGGATCACCTCCTTGGACCTGCTCGTGATGCATCTGTGGATGCATGACAAGGTGCAGTTAGCCTTCCTGACCACATCCTCACATTGGTGGCCCATGTTCATTTTGGAATCAATAATGACACCAAGATCCTTTTCTGCCTCTGTGCTGACAAGAAGGGAGTTCCCCAGCCTGTAGGTATGCTGCTGGTTCTCCCTCCCTAGGGGCAGTACCCTGCACTTGTCAGTATTGAGTCCCATCCTGTTCTCATCCACCCACCCCTGTAACCTGTCTAGATCTAGTTGCAGCCTGTCCCTCTCCTCCAGCATGCCCACTTCCCCCCAGATCTTAGTGTCATCCGCGAATTTGAACATGGTGCTTTTCATCCCCTTGTTCAAGTCACTAATGAAGATGTTGAACAGTGCGGGCCCGAGGACTGAGCCCTGGGGGACCCCACTGCCCACAACCCTCCAGACTGATAAAGACTCATCCACCACCACTCTCTGAGTGTGGCCCTCCAGCCAATTTCCAACCCATCTGACCGTGTAGGCATCAATGCCACAGTCGCCTAATTTCTTAATGAGATTGGGGTGAGAGACAGTGTCGAAGGCCTTCCTAAAATCCAGGAAGACTACATCCATTGCAACACCTGCATCCAAGGATTTTGTGACCTGGTCATAGAAGGCCACCAGGTTGGTCTGACAGGATCTGCCCCTAATGAACCCATGTTGGTTGCCTCTAAGCATGATCTCCCCTGCTGGCCCCTTGCAGATGTGCTCCTGGATAATTTTCTCAAAGAGCTTCCCCAGGACCAAGGTAAGACTAACATGCCTGTAGTTTCCTGGGTCTTCCTTCCTCCTTTCCTGAAAATGGGGACCACATTGACCCTTTTCCAGTCCTCTGGCACCTCACCGGAACACCAGGAGTGCTCCTAAAGCCGTGCCCAGGGTCCCGCAATGACCTCTGCTAATTCCCTCAGCACTCTGGGGTGGAGATCATCAGGACCTGCTGATTTGAACACATCTAGACCCACCAGAAGTTCCCTGACTTGGTTCTCACTGACCCTGGGCCTGGCAGTGCCTCCCCTGGGTCCACTGGGGATCCTGGTTGGGGGGATGCCCCGATCCCTGCTCAAAAAGATGGAGGCATATACATTGTTAAAGAGGTTAGCTTTGTCATCTAGTGTGACCACCAGATTTCCTAGCATATCCTGCAGAGGCCCTACATTACCTGGTACCTTCTTTTTACCCCCTATGTATTTAAAAAAGTACTTCTTTTTATCCTTGATCTGGGTTGCTAGTCCCAGTTCCATCTCTGCCTTAGCTTTCCTAACAGCCCCCCTACAGTCTCA
This sequence comes from Alligator sinensis, assembly GCF_000455745.1. Classification (NCBI taxonomy): domain Eukaryota; kingdom Metazoa; phylum Chordata; order Crocodylia; family Alligatoridae; genus Alligator; species Alligator sinensis. The sequence goes on along the minus strand of NW_005841937.1, from coordinate 2,720,957 downwards.
AGCAATGGAGGTTTAATCCTCCTTGGTACTGGCCCCTCCCTTCCATTGGGTGCATGCCTGCTTTTTAGCTTTGAGACGTTCTTGGATGCTTCTGGTGAGCCATGGGGGCTTTTGAGCACTCCTGCCCCCTTTGATCTGTGTGAGGATTGTCACCCTTTGGGCTTGGAGGATTGTCTCCTTAAGGAATGACCACTCTTCCTGGACTCCCAACTCCCCTCCCCTCTGGGACCTTAGTGCCTCCCCGACTAGTCTCCTTACCTCATTGAAATCTACCCTCCTGAAGTCTAGAGCTGTTGCCTTGCTGCAGGCCTTGGACACCCTGTGCTGGATGGTGAATTCCAGTAGGTGATGATCGCTGTTGCCCAGATGGTCAAGAACCCACAGTCCACTCACCAGGTTGCGCCCATGGCCAGGACCAGGTCCAACAAGGCATTTCCCCTGCTGGGACTGTGCACCTCCTGGGTTAAATTGAGGTCCTGTAACTTGGCTAGGAACCTGTGTGAGTGGTCAGACCTGGCTGACTGCTCTTCCCAGCAGATGGTGCTCCTTAATACTAGTAAGAGAGTGAAGTTACAATGTGGAAGACATAAGGAAAATATTTGACACTTCTGGTATTGATCAAATTGTGCCACTGAAGATAGCACCTGGTGTGTGCAGAAAATTAGTAGTAGCCAAATCCCAGTAAGCAAGGAATTATTTTATAGGTGAACACATTGTAAATCTTCTTGATACCACCAGTACAGACCAAGTGAAAATAAAATGATGAAATCCTTAGCATCAGAGTTGATTTACATCTCTGTAACTGAATGGCAAGATAAATAGTAGGGAATTTTCCTTTGACATCCTTCAGCTTTCAAGATTTCCATCCATCCTTAGCAGGATGATTTATTATTACTAGTTGAGTGCCAATACACTGTTCATTGCCCTGAACTCCATAAAAAAGAATATTCTATTCTTAAAGAACTGTTCATCAAAAGCAAAAAGACCAAACAGCTCATATGTATACTATACTGATTAGTCTAAAAGCAGTGGAAACTGTTTTTGGAGTGCCCATTATCATTATCATTATATAATAAGGAATTATTTATAGATGAACACATTGTAAATGTTCTTGATACCACCACCACCACCATTATTAGTATATTACAATAATATTAATAATAATAATAATGAAAATTACCAAGGAAGAAAACTATTTTGCAACATAATTTCTTAAGGATTATGTTTGCTTACATACAAAATATAAATTATGAAGTAAAATATAATCCTATCTTCCCATAGTCATAATTCACTGGGGGGGGGGGGCGAGGGAAGGAGGGGGAGTTGTCAGATTTTGTGTTGGATGTATCATGAATGTTGGGAAGTCTAAAATATTATTCATATATAAAAATAAAACTTCATGATACTTATAAATAAAACTATGGCTTAATTTTTCATTCTTCATAAAACACTTCCAGTGTCTTGAACTATGATCCCTAGAAAAGTTCACAATACTATTCTTTGTATTACACTGAGCAGGGTATAACGTTTGATCTGAAGACAGTCACATTACCACTCCATTTTTAAAGTGCATACGTAGAAAACACCAGGAAAACTAGAGCCTTGACATATCAATGAACAATGAAGACATCTATTTCTTCCTGAAGTTCTTTTTCCTTAGACTCAGCTTTAAGTACAAGCCTGAATAGAATGTAAGTCTGATTTATCTGATGGATTACTTTATCAGCCTTTCACATGTAACTGTTTCATTACTATGCCTTAAACTTGTCAAAGAAAAGCTTAATACATTGCAACTGGAACATTCTTTGTTGACAGTGAGGGAAAAGTTTAGCTGCATAGGTCTTGCTTTTAATAAGCGTGGTATTGTTATTAGACACAGGTCCAAGAAACAGCTAAAATTCTCTTTGACAGAAGAAAACTTGGCACTGCCATAATGATTGTTAAGCCTCATTGTTTAAGACGTATGTAAGGCAGTATTTATCAAACAAACTGCTATGGGGTATTTTTATTCTTAACGTTTTATTCTTCAAAATTATTTATAACCAGATAGCCAACTGGAATTTATTGATGAGCTCTATGTATGTCTTTTGAGGGGGATAAGGAGTAGTAAGATGGGGAAAGGAAAAAAGGATGCTGGACTAAGTAGAGGAGTTTAAGGGGGCTTCAATGCCCCTATGCATTTCACCAAGCATAATTGTTGGATTCTGCAGTAACTTTTGTAAATGAGTGTAAGATTGCCTGTGAAAGAGTGGGTCAGAGAAAGCAATTTTACAACTCTTGTTTTCATTGTCAACCATTGAAGGTTAAAACCCTTTATGACTTCATCCTGAATTTGCTATCATAACAAGTTATTTTTGTCTTGCTACCTTGGAAAGCATACTTTATTAGAATGCATCTACTCCTGGTTAGAGACCTCACGAATCAACTTCATAACTTGCTACCCATTTCAACCAAAACATCTGAGAATTTATTTATGCTAAACAACTTTAAAAAAAACTTTATTTGAGCTGGGCTTCAAAAGTAGATCATTAGTTTTCCAATAACAAAAACTGATGTTTAAGTTCCTTTTGTTTGTTCACCCCTTGCATAAATTTTTGGAGTGAGGATTACAGAAACGGTCAGGCAAATAACTAATATTCTTGTTTTTACCATCAAGAAAATCCTACCTGCACCAACATAGAAAGCAGCAGTCCTCTATTTTTTTTTATTTTGTTCTGTATGAAGCATGTATGTGTACATATGCTTTGACTGATCTATAATAATACAATTAAAGAATAGCTGTGTATTTCTAGCTAAGCTATCCTAAAACAAGTAGCATCTCATTTCTACTGAGCTTATTCAACTCGTGTCTGCAGACATGTAAATAAGGGTCCAGTTTAGATGGAAAGTGGTGTTTAATAAGACTTTTCTCTATGGTTACAGTTTAGTGGAAAACTTGTTTCTAGTTCCAGTATCTGCTTTTCCACGGTCATGACCACTGTCCTAACCGAATGACTTAAGTCAGTGAGACACTTAACTGAGCCATTTAAAATAAGTATGCCAGAAGTTGATTTTGTCTAGCTAATCTTGTCTAGCTGCAAGATAATCAGTCTTTCTCATTGCCCACAATGAATGTTTTTCTTGCATTGTTTTAGAGATGTATATATCAAACACAGTATCTATTGTTCATTTCAAATTTAATTGACTTTCTGAATGAATTTTATAGCCTAGACCAGTGGTTGGAAACTTTTTAAGGCTGCCAGCCTGATTGACCCAGTTTGAGTCAGAACAGGTGGCTGTGCAGTAGGACCCAGCCTCCATTGCCACTTTTTCCACAGCAGCATGGGGAGACTAGCCATAGCCCAACACTTTTTCCAAAATCCCCTACTGCATATTATATCTTCCAGGGCATCAAGATATGTAATGTGTTGAAATTAGTGGACTGGTTTGATGTTACTAGGGTTAGGCAAGGGTTTGTCCTTTCCCCTTCGTTGCTTGGTGTTGTCATTGACTATGCTATGTGACAGACCTCTGCATTGGAAACCAGAAATTAATAAGTAAATGCAGTACTTGCACATCTGGGCTTTGCTGATAAAACCAAACTCCTGAACACATGGAGAAGCAAAATCATAGAAACATAGAAAATTTGGGTTGGATGGGACATCAGGAGGTCATCTAGTCCAATCCCCTGCTCAAAGCAGGACCATCCCAAACTAGATCATTCCAGCCACGGCTTTGTCAAGCTCGGCCTTAAAACCTCTAAGGATAGAGATTCCACCACCTCTCTAGGTAACCTGTTCCAGTGCTTCATCACCCTCCTATTGAGAAAGTCTGTCCTAATATCCAACCTAAACTTCCCTTGCAGCAACTTGAGACTGCTGCTCCTTGTTCTGTCATCTCTCACCACTGAGAACAGTCTAGCTCCATCCTCTTGGAACCAACCTTCATGTACTTAAAGGCTGCTATTAAACCCTCCCTCAGTCTTCTCTTCTCTAGACTAAATAAGCCCAGTTCCTTCAGCCTCTTCTCAGAAGTGTTGTGTCCATCTTTAACAAAGGGAGGAGAGAGGACCCAAGGAACTACAGGCCAATTAGCCTGACCTCAATCCCAGGAAAAATCCTTGAAAATTTTCTCAAGGAGTCCATATGAGATAAACAAGTAGAAGGCAAAATTATGAACAACAGCCAGCACAATTTTGTCGTAAGTAGGTCAGCTACCTAATCTCCTTCTACAACCAGGTTACTCACCACTTGGATAAGGGAGATGAGGTCAATATCATTTATTTGGACTTTAGGAAGGCCGTTCACTTGGTGTCCCATGAGGCTCTCAAAGTAAAATTAGGGGACTATGGGTTCAATAAATCAATGGTCAGATGAGTGGGAAACTAGCTGCAGGGTCAGACCCAGAGAGTACTAATAGATGTATCTGTGTCAACCTGGTGGAAGGCAGCCAGTGGGGTCCTCCAGGGTTCGGTATTTGGACCAGTGCTTTTCAACTTCTTCATCAATGAACTGGATGTTGGGGTGAAAAGCACAATGGCAAAGTTTGCCAGTGACACTAAGCTCTGGGGAAGTGTGGCCACACATCAAGGTAGGCTGACAATCCAGGCAGACCTAGACAGATTATTTAGATGGGTGGACTAGAACCAGATGCTGTTCAACACTGAGAAGTGTAAAGTGCTCCATCTAGGGAAGAAAAATCTGCAACAAACTTACAGGCTTGATGGTGCTATGCTAGCTAGCACCACGTCCAAAAGGGACCTGTGGGTCATAATAGACCATAAAATGAATATGAGCCACCAGTGCAATGCTACAGTTAGCAGAGCAAACAGTACTCTGGCATGCATCAACCAATGCATCTCAAGCAAAACTAAGGAAGTTATTCTCCCAGGCTACTCAATATTGATGAGGCCATAGCTGGAGTACTGCGTCCAGTTCTGGGCATCACACTTCAAGAAGGATGTGGAGAAGCTTGAGAAAGTCCAGAGAAGAGCCACATATATGATTAGAGGCCTGAAGAGCAAGGCATACAAGGAAAGGCTGTGGCCTTACCAATACTGAGTAGACCGGGAGAATAACTTCCTTAGTTTTGCTTGAGATGCATATATGGGACTGTTCAGCCTAGAAAAGAGAAGACGCCTAGAAAAGAGAAGAAGGCGAGGAGACGCCACCCGAGCAAGACAGATGACACGTACAAGGAGTGCCCAGGTAAGAAACAGGGGTCCGGATAGTCTTCCTAATCAGGGGGTGGCAAGCACAGCTATGCAAGGTCTTAAATGCCTGTATACCAATGCTCAGAGTATGAGGAACAAACAGGAGGAACTCGGCCTCAGAATAGCAAGTTCAAACCCAGACACAGTGGGGCTTACAGAAATGTGGTAGGATTCATCCCACAACTGGGCAATTAGCATTAGGGGCTATAGGCTCTACAGGTGGGATAGAGAAGGAAGGAAGGGAGAGGATGTGGCGCTCTATGTCAAAGAGCAATACACATCTTCTGCCAGCAAAATGGAGTCAGAGGAGGGGCAAGCTGAAGTGCTCTGGGTCAAGATACAAGGGGGTCATGGGGAGAGGGATTTAATGGTGGGGGTCTACTACAGACCCCCCAACCAAGGGGAGGAGCTGGACCGGGAATTTTCAGGCCAGCTTGCAGAGGCACTTAAGGCAAGGGATGTAGTTGTCA
>NW_005841937.1:2681009-2713368 GCF_000455745.1 Alligator sinensis | reverse complement strand
GGCCACAAGTTGTTGGAGAGTAGGTTCAGATTAGACATCCGTAGGAACTACTTCACAGTTAGGGCGGCTAGGATCTGGAACCAACTTCCAAGGGAAGTGGTGCTGGCTCCTACCCTGGGGGTCTTTAAGAAGCGGCTCAATGCCTACCTGGCTGGGGACACTTGAGCCCAGTTTCCCTCCTGCCCAGGCAGGGGGTCGGACTTGAAGATCTACAAGGTCCCTTCCAACCCTACTTCTATGATTCTATGACTCTGGGGGAATTGGTGGCAGCTTACAAATATATCAGAGGAGAGCATCAGGAGCTAGATGAACAATAGTGCAAAGCTTCAGTTGCTGACTCAATATGGAGTAGATTCGGCCCGATTTATCAGATGAATCTCCACGTTCGAATTGAATCAGGAGATCCATTAATTTCTCTGAATAGAATCAGAAGCCTCCGATTCGATTCGGAGAGATTCGGCGATTTGGCCATAGACACATGGTATACATTATATGGAATATTTTATATGTTTTGTGTATGTACCTCAAGGTACCAGGCGCAGCTTGTGAATGCTGCAATGCTGGGGTGGATGGAGCATCCCACTGGAGCATGGGGTGGTCCCCCACATGCTTGGCAGCAGATCCGGAAGTGGACCTGAAGTACTTCCAGTCCACTTCTGGGTCCACCGCGGAGCATGTAGGGGACCCCCTCACCCCCCAGCTCAGCGACTGGTGCCTCCTGGGTCTGGGAGGGGCACCTGGGGTTTCCCCATGTCTGATCACTGAGCCGGGGAGGTGCGGGGGGAATCCCCTGCATGCTCAGTGACAGACCCAGAAGTGGACTGGAAGTACTTCCGATCCACTTCTGGGTCCGCCCCTGAGCATGCGGGGTACCCCCCTGCACTCTTGTAGTATGCTCCATCCATCCCACCATCTCAGCATTCATGAGCCACACCGGGCACCTTGAGGTACTTAGAAAAAACATACAAAGCCGTGTCTATGGCCGAATCACTGATTCTCTGAATCAGAATTTAATCTTAAGATTCAGATTTGGCTGAATCAAATCAGGACAGTGATCTGAATCAGCGAATCAAATCACTGTCCCCCAAATTGGGCTGAATCCAAATCCGAATTGAATACTGCCCACTTCACACACTCCTAGTGAACAACTATTCACCAATGTGCCCCAGGGGAAAACCAGGAGCAACAATCATAAACTCCTAGAAGAAGGTTTGAGACTGGATATAAGGTAAAACTTCTTCACAGCTTGTGTGACCAGACTATGGAATAGACTTCCAGCAGGTGTGGTACAGGCATCTACCCTGGAGCTATTCAAAAGGAGACTGGATGCATGCCTTGCTGGGGTTATTTGACCCCAGCAGTCTTTCCTGCCCAAAGCAGGGAGGCTGGACCCGATGATCTCATGAGGTCCCTTCTAGCCCTAAACTTCTGGAAATCAGTGAATCTGTGAATATTGAACAAAACCAGCCCCAGGACTGATTCCTGGGGCACTCTACTTGATACCAACTGCCAACTAGACCTTGAGGCACTTATCATTAACCATTGAGCCTGATGATCCAGCCAACTTTCTATCCACCTTACAGTCCATTCATCCAACCCATACTTCCTTAACTTGCTTGCAAGAATGCTGTGGGAGACCATATCAAAAGGCTGGCTAAAGTCAAGGTGTAGCACATCCACTGCATTCATTGCACCCACACAGATAGTAATCTCATCATAGAAGGCAATCAGGGTGGTCAGGCATGACTTTGCCCTTGATTAATCCATGCCAACTGTTCCTGATAATTTTTTTTTTCCCCTCCAAGTGCTTAGAAATGGATTCTTTGAGGACCTGCTACATTATATTTCTGAGGACTGAGGTGAGGCTGACTGGTCTGTAGTTCCCTAGATCCTCCTTCTTCCCTTTCTTAAATATGCTCACTATGTTTTCCCTTTTCCAACCATCCAGGACCTCTCCTGATCACCATGAGTTTTCAAAGATAATGACCAGCAACTAATCATATCAGCTAACTCCCTCAGCACTCTTGGATACATTACATCTGGCCCCATGGAATTATACATATCCAACTTTCCTAAATAGTCCTTAACCTGTTCTTTCACTACTGGGTGCTTCTTACCTTCTCCCCAAACTGTGCTGTCTGCCATAGTAGCCTCGGAGTAGCCTTGCCTGTGAAGACCAAGGTATAAAAGGCATCGAGTATTTCGCCTTTTCCTCAATATATGTCACTAGGTTACTTCCCCCATTCATTAAGGGACCCACACTGTCTCTGACTTTCGTCTTGTTGCTAACATACTTGTAGAAACACTTCTTGTTATCCTTCATGTCCCTTGCTAGCTGCAACTCCAGTTGTGCTTTTGCCTTCCTGATTTCATCCTTGCATGCCCGAGCAATATTCTTATACTCTTCCCTAGTCATATGTCCAAGCTTCCACTTCTTATAAGCTTCCTTTTTGTGTTTAAGCTCACCAAAGAGTTATCTGCTAAGCCAAGCTGGTCAGCTGCCATATTTGCTTTTCTTTCTGCACATCAGGATGGTTCAATTCCTGCACACTCAATAAGTTTTCTTTAAAATACAGCCAGATATCCTGGACACCTTTCCCCCTCATATTGGCCTCCCAGGGGATTCTGCTTATCAGTTCCCTGATGGAGTCAAAGTCTTCTTTTCTGAAGTCCAGGATCCATACTCTGCCTTTTAAAATAGCTCTTAAGACCAAGAGCCTGGTTTAAATCTGCTAAACAAGTAAGTCTTCTAATCAATAAGTTAAAAATTAAAGTTATGAAAGTCAGTAAGACACCAGTTGATTCTATCCATCTAGACAGAACAACTTTGAGTGTTGTTAATGATTGTATTTACCTAGGCATCACCTTCCACAACTCCAGTGACTGCATGAGCAAGGCAAGTGCTGCTTTTCAGTATGGCACTCTACAAGGGATAACTTAGTGCTGATGCTTATGGTAGTATACCTCCATGCTGATTGGAATCATGGAAATTTAACAAGTCTATTGAAAGGAAGTTAAACTCCTTTAAATGTAGATGGCTACACCATATATTCAGAGCAAAATGGTCAGACTGAATAAGGAACGCTCATCTCTTGTAGAGGATTTATAGTTACTGACCATTGTGCTGACAGTTCAAGTGTTAAAATGGTTTTACCTTAGCCACATTCTGAGAATGCCAGATAACAGGCTCCTCAAAAGACATATTTTAGCAGCCCCAAGGCAAAAAGGAAGAGAAATTTCCCGGATGAACTCAAGATCCAAAGTAACAGGCTCCTACCTGAATAGATTAAAGGATATAAACCAGGGCAGGATTGGTTGGTGAAAACCTTCCTTTACCTTGCACACCTCGCGGGGAGAGAAGTAGAGTTGGTTGGAATGGATTGGATAGGAATGGATTGGGTAAGATTTATCAAGTAACTTCTTCTCTACCAAGGTATCAGGACTGTTTTGTGGAACTTTGTTTCGTGCTGTGTCAGTCAGTATTCCATGCAATGTATACCATGTATTTTGCTTTTACTGATCTGCAATTTTTGTCACCACTAAAGATGTTCATGCAAATTGACTAAGTGTGTGGTCTGACTTACAATGTGGATAGTGATATTTTTCTCTGGTTCATTAATTACCATATTTACTCAAATACAAGATGAGGTCCTCCTCCCAATCAGAATTGGGGGAAAAAGCCCTCATTTTATATTTGCATAAAAGATAACCTCATTAAATACACTGTGTATCATTAAACTACTGCCAAAAGCAGCACGTGCTCAGTAATGGAAACCAACTATAAAGCTGATTAAATCTAGTCAACACTGAGCATGACTAAAACACATGGCCCATATTGGGCAAACGTACTGATGGGAACCTACCACAAGAATAAGTTAGTGCAGCCCATCTGAATAAAGTATATGGTACTACCCATAACATATTGTCCTCCCTCAGTGCTGGCTTTTTTTTCAAGTCATAGTGAACCGCTACACAGCTGAGCTGTGCCTTTCTTTCCTCTTTCCAATGATTCCTGTTTCTTCACCAGTCTTAAATATCTGGCAAACATCACTAAATGAGGCCCCAAACAATGTATTCAGAATTCCTCTGTTACCCCACTTTCTTAAGTTGTCCTATATGATGTGTGGTCCTACCCTCCATGAGGTAGAGCCAAACCAGGTTGCCCTGCACTTCATCTGCATATAATTTTTTGAGCATCCCAGGACTCAAAATGAGAACATCCAGTTCTAGTCATAACCAGGGGATGTGTGTGTGTTTGGGGGGGGAGGGTGCTAATTAGAACATGGATCCTTTGTAGGGAGGTATCTGGAATACACACACATACTGAGCAGTGCTAAACTGTGAGGTTACCATGGCTTGAAATTCTGTTGACTCTGGTGGGGCCAAGCCTAATGAACTGTATCAGGATCCTTTTTTGCTTTGGACTAAGATCATGCAGTGTGTATTATATATATATATATATATAATACAATATTATATATATATATATATATGAACAAAAATGCTTCTTAAAAGTATGTTTATGGAGTAACTGTGCTGAAACTTACAGAAGTTTCAAAAAATGTGAATGCATCAATTCTGCATGAACTAAGTCTATGGGCACCTGTAATGGTTTGCCACTATACAAATTGCTGTAGTATGTTTTATTTCAAGATCAGGGTTTTCAAATTGGCCCCTCATTTCCATGTGCTCATGAAGAGCAGGTTCTGATAGTAAGGAGAGGGGGAAGGGGCTGAAAAGGGAACAAGTTGGGGGGGGACAAGAGGGCTATCCGAGCCCCTAGATTTATTTTCCCTGCTGTAGCAGTGAGAGGGGATGCATTCAAGGCAAGTCTCCAATAATTAGTTTCTATACCTGTAAAATTATAAAAAATATATAAATTTTCCATATATGGAATCTAATTATTGGGGGGGTCATCTTATATTCATGGTAATCTTATATTCAAATAAATACGGTACCCCTGTGCCAAGGCTGAAACAGAAAGCATCTCTCCAATGCATTGATTGGAGAGATATCCATAATATATACCAACTCAAAATGAAAAGCAGAGGACAGAGAGATTTTCCTACCATATTTAGGCCTTAAGCAGATAAGCGGGGCCAATCAGTACTAACAGAGCTTTATCGGCGTGGCCCGGTGTTTCTGTTACTCACATATCAAAGAGAGTTGTTTTGCGGAGTAGTTGGTCAGCTTGACCAGATAAGTGAAGTTCAAGGTCTTGGTCTTTATTTTCCTAGAGTTCAGTAGCCCAGGCTGAGAATATCTGAAAAATCATGTAAAGTATGAAAATAAAGAATGTGGTCAACAACACTGCTCCTCTGACATAATGGAACTTCCTACCACAACTATAAATCTTATTTGTGTAGGAGACAGAGGTTTCTCAGGGGGCCAGTCACAGACTGTGGAATGAACTCCCACAGGAACTAATGGTATGGACAAACTTATATTTTAGCCACTTCAGATGGAAAGGGGAGATTCTGCTTGTGAGTGCACAGCAGCTTTTATTATCTAATTGTTATGCCTGCATGATCCTTTAGCAATATAAATGAGCTATATCTTCCTAAAGTTGACCCTGCATGAAGCAAACTTAAAGGCAGGGTGGTTTTGCTACACTTATATCATTATAGAATCATTCAGACATTAAAATTGTATTGAAATAGCTTATAGCAAGTTTGACCAACTTGTAGCATGCCTGTGTGTGGCATGTAGCAGATTAAGGGGGAGGCAGGCAGTGTAGTGGAAGAAGGGCAGAAAGCAAAAAACTGAGCAGCAGTTTGGGCAGAGGAAGGGGACAGGGTAAGGGAGGCTTGGGCCAAATGCGGCCCGCCAACAGATTTGATATAGGGCAGGTGGCCGCCAACTCATTGGATCTGGTCCACAGGCTGCTAGCAGCTCTGGCTCCAGCTGCCATGTGCTGCCGGGTGGGGTGGCAGGGCTGTTTCTGCCATGATGGGCAGTCAGGTAGGACTTCTTCCTCCCGGCAACCTCAGCTCTTAATATAGCAGCATCAGCTGTGGACCAGGGCAGGGGCTTCTGCTGCAGCAGGCAGGTGGTAGCATCAGCTGTGGATGCCACCAGTAGGTTCAAAAGCCCCAATGCAGAACCTGCCAGTGGCATCTACAGCTGATGCTGCCACCTTCCAGCACAACAAAAATTCCTGCCTAAACCCCAACCCAAAATCTGCCAACAGCACCAACTGTGGACCCAGGCAGGAGCTTCTACTGCTCCAGGTGGGTGCTGGCATCAGCTGTGGACACTACTGGCAGATTCTGCATCAGGGCTCCAGAACCTGCTAGCTATGCTCACAGCTGACACTGCTGCCAGCCCGCCAGAGCAGAAGTCCCCATCTCGATCCACAGCTAAATAAGCCAAGCTCTTTCAACCTCTTTTCAAAAGATAGGCTTTAATTGTCCAAGCATTCCAGTAACCCTTCTTTGCCCATTGACTTAATCTTTCAGCTGGTCCCTCTGGGTTTTGCTCCTATAGCAATAATGCATCTGTAACAAATTTTAACAAATAGCATGAAACCTACCAGTATTTTAAAAATGGGGGGGAAATTCTTATAATTAAAAAAAATTGGAAATACCATGCTCTTTTACTAATCCTCATAGTACTTGCTGTACTCCACATTCCCTACCCTCAGCCTGTCTTCTTGCATGAAATCTATTTGAGGCAGGAGCTTTTTCCTGTGCCATGTTTCTACAATGCTTTCACAACCTCCCCCGCCCAAAATCTTGGGGGGTTGGTCCATGAGTTGTCATCCAAAGTTTTTTGTGTATAGTGTACTGATACGGTAAGTGTGGTCTCATTGAAAATCCATGTTATGCTGTGAACATTTACGCCACTTTTATCACTGTATAGATTATGTTATGCCATTTGTATATAACTTTATGATTTTGGACGTGGTTTAATCAAATGGACTGAAGGATGCATACTGAAGAAGGTAGTAAGTAAATAACTCAAGCCACTGTGCTGTAGGTCAAGGAGAATTGCCACTCCCAATCACAGATGGAAAGAACCAATATTGGAATGGGTTTCCAAGACATTCTCTGACTGTAATGGAAAATTCAACCTCTCAATAGAAAAGGCATCTTAGAATAAAAGGTCAATGGCCAGAGGATGCCAGGTGTCCTAGGGAGAGAAATCTCTGGAGGATTTTGAGACTCATGAGAAATTAGGACAATATTGAGGGGCCTGGTTTAGAGTATTTTAAGGGTTATCTGTGAAGTGGCCAGGGTCTTTGGATTTTCCCTGTCCAGGGGTAGGGTGCAACTCCCAGCAATCAGTGCTCATGATCTCAGGGCTAATGATATTCCAGGCTAACCCAATCTATGGAAGGGGAACCAAAAATACTTTCACATCACAAAAGGAAGCCACATGGAGCTGGCAGAGATTTCCTGATGGAGCTGTGAGGTCTGATCTAAGGGCAATGGAGTGGAGGCATTTATTTTCTTTAATTTCTCCAAATGAAAAAATGGCTATCCCAGGATCTGGGAACCCAAAGCAAAACCTTGGCAGTCTTGAAGGCAGGTATGATGACTTCTTTTTTTCTTATCCTGAATTTTTGTTGCATCATTTGACTGTTTTACAGTGTTAGGATAAAGGTTTATTGAACCCTTTCACTATTTTTATTCCAGATTTCACACTTCTTTAAGTGCATTACCTTATTTAATTAATTGTCAATTTTATTAAATTGTAAGTTACTTAGAATCCTTTGGATGTACACAGTTGAGAACTAAATATTGTCAATATTAACAACATTAGTATGATCAGTATTGGTAACAGAACATCACTTTCTCAAGTCTCACCATTTAATATTTTATTTCTGCATTGTGTGACACTTTATCAGATTCTTAGCACAAGATTTCCCTCAGTGGGATTTTAAAAACACACTCTGTCTGACGAATGCTGTGATAGCCGTCTCAAATCTCCATATGAAAGCATGTGTTCAGGTCTCAATAGTGTTCAAGATTTCTTTATACCACATTTAGTAGCTTGGCTTTATCATTTCTCTTAAGGTGAGCAGCAACTGACTTAAAAAACAAACCAGTTGTGAAGCAAAAGTAAAACAAAGGTAGACTGAGAGTGTAAGTGCACCAGTTCAGGAGATTAAGCCAATACCCTCAGGTGAGCTTTTAATCAGGTGATCAATTTTTAGCATCACTTTCTGCTTTTCAATAGCAGGCTGATATTTGGAACCACCATTTTAATAATTAAATAGGCATTAGAAACAAAACCTTTCCAGACAGCTACTGGGTATTGAGAAGTTGCAGATTAGGTTTAATTAAATACTTTGTAAAGTAATCCTCCATAACTAAATCAGTAAACATTATGACATGATCACTTTTATTTTTGTTAGGTATTATATTCATTCCCCTCTCTTCCACTCAGTGTAGTTTTCCTAATTCAGACAACTAAAGATGCTAAGAATCTTAATTTCTCATGCAAGTTATCTGAGAAATAGAAGCATCCATTCAGGATTCAAAGAAGAGTTAGGGAAAAGGGATTCCATTGACACTATCTCATGGGGAAATAGTTAGAGCTTGATCTTCAGGACCTTGAGGTCTCAATTAGGACTCATGTCCCTACTTTTATTTAATTTTGCAGACCACACAGAGCTAGCATTAAAAAGTACTCTGAAAGAGAAGGCTACACATTTTCAAATAATTTAATATTTTTTAATTAAAATTGAATTTGAGATAAACATTTTTGGATTGCAAGGGAGATTTCTGCTGTTTCTGGCATGTATGAAATGTATTTGGATTTATTTAAATCATAATTTTAACTGCATGGAGTTCAAAGCAAGAGAAATGAAAATGAAACCTTATATGAGCACTGGATTGATTTTTTTTTTTATATTACTCTATTCTGCAGCATGTTTTAATTAAGGGAAGGGAAGAAAACGTTGAGATTTCTGGGCTACCTACAAGGTGTGGAGAGATCAAAAGTTCAGTCAATCAAAGCTGAAATGTTTCAGATGAATTTAAAAGAAAGCAGACAGTTGAGTCAAGCATGAGGGAAGCTTTTCATGAGTGAAAGGTGGTTGCAACTGGTGAATCAGGGTGCAAAAGCAGCATGCTTCTAAAATAGCTTCAGAAATGAAGTAACCTTAGTACCACAGGCTAGTTAGTGGCACCATCACTGTGAAAGTAATGAGCTTGCATGGCTACTCAGGAGAAGGAAAAGGGAGATGCAGATTAAACAGAAACAGAAAAATTATGATTTGTACAATTAAAACTTTTATCTTGAATGTGCTGTTCTGTATCTGATCAAGTTTAGTATGCAAGCAATGGACTTGAACTGATTAGGCCATTTGATTTCTAACTCCTGTGGCCATACCACCTACTCACAGGCTGGGAGGATCAGGTTCTGGCACAGTCAGTTACACATTTAACTTAGTCACTTGCATGTAGATGTTTTTGAAAAGGTTCAGGAAGAGTGAAAATGTCTGCAGTATGCTTTACAAACTTCTTACACTATCAAGCCAAATAAAAATGTGTTAGGAAAAATAAACATGAGCCATCTGCAACCAGGAGTAACAAATGCTGAAAGTAAAGGGGCAGGTTTTGTAGTAAAAAAATTCAAATGAGCTATGTAGAAAGACATTTTGAGGGTGGTCCAATGAATTTTCTCCTATCAAGTATACATTAATGTGCTTAGTGAAGATGAAATTCTGATTGACTCATTTTTGCCATTGACTTTCAATAAGTAAAACAGAGCTCACAGCAAAGAAATGTGCAATGTAGCAAAAACAAACACAGCAAAATACTTCAGCAAGCAATAAATCAAATGAAGCTTATGCACCTCACTTGCTATTATGTGGCATTTCCTATAGTGTAATGTAGTCTCCACCATACTTGTTCATAAATGTTAATCATCTCTGAAATCAGGCAGCACTTATGTGTAAGATGTGCAAAAAAAAGAAGGAGAAGGAACATAATATTAAGCTGGAAGATTTGTTGCCTTAACCTCAGGATGGATATGATTATGGTATTGCCTGTGTCTATCCAAGGAAATGTCATCAAGAGAGACAAACAAGTCTCCAAGTATGTGTTAGAAAAACATGACTTGTAAGCAAATAACAGTGGATCATAAAGAAACCAAACATATTATTTTGTTAATACATTTAGTCTTAAACTAGATTGACTTCAGAGATGTTAAATGTCATGTCCCTTTAGAGTTCTTCTCTGATCATAAGATACATCAAAAGATTCTAAATCAATGTATTATAATTATTCAAATGATTTAAATTCATAAAACTCCAATTAATGGCTGCTGTCAAATGGAGCACACTCCAGACATTCACAAAAACTCTCATTAATGCAAAATTAAAAAATTGTTTTTGTTGTTGTAACAGCTACATCAGGCAGCCATGCATAGCATAGCTGAATGTCCCAGAGGAGCAGGTGGCAACCTAGAACACAAACCAGGCATAGCAAAACTGGGCCCAATTATTCAAAAATCTCACTTTTCAATTGCTCTTTAGGAAGTCAATAACAAGGTATCCAGATACTCATTATTTAAGGTAGAATACTTTAATTTCACAAAGTAAAACGAATTTTTTATAGGGTACTTGTCCACTAAAGGCAAAACAATGAAAATGCCTTCTGTTTCCTCTTAAGAGGGTGTTAATGTACATTACTCTCAGATTGCATCTGAAAGCAATACTCTATGAAATGACAAAGGCAGAAAAAGTTAAAAAAGATAAAAGGACAGCTCATTCCTTTGTAGAGCTCATAAGACACCTAAGTAAGGAGTTTAGTAAGATCTAAAAAAGGATTATTCCTTAATCTAAGTGAGATGAAAATATTTAAGAGATACCAAACATCAGCATTTGGAAGTAAGCCAGCCACTAATCATCCGGAGTTAGGAAGGTAAACCTCCTTTCATACAATAGAATATTACTGAATTAATCCTCCTATGGAGATTATAATTTTTTTTCCCTGAAGTACCTGGCCCATATCAGAAACAAGATACTAAAATACACAAATGGTAGTTATGCTTGCTTTAGTTACAGTAATTCCTGTGTTCCTATACTTTACTTACAAAAGAGATAAAAAGAAATTAGTTGGGGGCTCAAAACTGATTGTAGTGGGGAGGAGGGGTCCCTGGGCACCTGAAGAGATTGATACCCTCCCCCTCCCCCCCGCCAATTTAGGGTGGTCTGCCCTGCTCTTTCCTGCCATGCCTTTGACGTAAAATGAATAGTTGTAATGTGGAGGCTGCTCCATTTGTGGCTCTGGTGTACTGGGTCAATCACACAGCTTTGAACAGCTCCTACACTGTGTTCCATGCCCTGCAGATGGCATCTTATTCTCCTTGCTACTCCCCCGACCCCTTACTGGGTCTCACAGCCTCTAGCCCACTCAGGCCTCAAGCCCCACTCAGTGGTCCTTGGCCCCTCACTGTGCTGCACTCACTCAGTCCAGCCCCTCACTGGGCCCTACTTCATGGTCTGTAGGCCTCCCATCCCTCCCAATGGACCTTGGACCCAAGCCTTTACCCTCTACAGGGTCACCCACAAGGCAGTGGGGGCTGACACTTTCCAGTGTACCATCCTCACCTTTCACTGGGGAGGCAGAGATGTGGCATTTTCTGGGGACTGCCCTGCCACAGGCAGCCCCACCAAACCATCCAACCTCAGCAGGGTGTAGTTTCAGCTCTTACCCAGAACCAAAAGGAACCTCCTCCATCTCCATAGTTCCTACCCTAACCTCCAGGTGTTACAGGAGCTGTAGGCCTCAGGTTGTGCAATGTTACTCCTCCAGCTCCCCAGATGTAACTGCCATACTCTGTATACTCTGTCTGCCCAGCTCTCCTCCAATCAGGTGGCCCCCTGCAATCAGGCGATTTCCTAATTGGGCCTAAACCCATCTGCCAGCTGCTCCAAAGCAAAGTGGCAGGTACAACCAGTATACCGCCATACTGGTCAAACTTCTTTAATTTTTTATAATGTTGCTAAACTAACCAAGATTAATTTTTAAGCCAGACGACTCTTAAAGTTCTTGTGTTCACTGGGAAATGGTTGTGCATTCTTAATATGAGATGTCTAAGATGACAAACATGAGGTGAAACCCTAGCAAGACAAAGTAGTTTATAGTTTTAACACAAATTGGCAAGTTAGGGTAACCTTGAGGCTTCCCATCAGTCTTATCATAACCTACTAATTTGTGCACAACCTAAAAAATGCTTATGAAACTAGAATTTTACCTCATGTTAGTTCTCTTATATTAGCTAACAGAAGTGAAGAATGTTCCTTTTTTCTATAGTGACAAGGCATTAGAGAGTGAACTGGGTAAGTATAGCAACAATTTGATATCAGAGAGGGATAGTTATAACTGGATAAGCAAATATCCATTAGCCCACAAGGTATCCAGCCCAAAAACTAAGGGTTTTGTTCTTGATGTTCATATTATTTTAATACATTCTAGAAACTGAACTTTTTAACTTTAAGCTCAGATCTGACATTATTTTCTCCTAATATGCTTGGGATTCCCATTAACCAATTGGATTTTTTTAGACAGTAAGGGGAGTAAAAATGTTGTAATCAGGATCTACTGGGAAGCTCTGAGGAGAGACATTTTTGTGCTATATTTTAATGAAGCATTTTTTTATTATTAATATTATTACTGCTACTACTACTACCACTGCCACCATCAAGTCTCATCAAATTAAAGCCAAAAAGGTGCCTATCTAAAACCTGACATCTCTGGCTTCCATGTGTTGTGGCATATATGAAATGAAATATATTGAGTAACATATAAATTCACTTAGCTGCTGCATTTTCAAGCATCAAGTTTTTGTGTGTTATGGTTCAACCATGTGTCATAACCTGACATTTTATCAAGATACTAGCTGTAATAAAATGCAAGCTGTCACATCATATGCTGGGACCATGTTGGCTTTCATATTGCCTTCTTGCATTATTAAATTAGCAACAAAATACAGCACCTCTAAAACAATTTTGGGGGAAAGGGAAACAGTGTGAAACAACCTGTTGCTCAGCTTGATGGCTGCTAAATGCTCAAGCCAAAGGGACAAAAAAAGAAGGATCACTGAGTACCGGAAAATAAATAAAATATAATAAGTGCCTGCTCATCACTACTATAGTACCACACAAAGCATTGTAGGGCAGTGTTGAGAATTAAGTAGTCACTAAGCTTGTTATTAATCTCAGTCGTTTGCTTTATATCAACAATAGTGTACCTTTTCCCATTCCCTACCAAATGAACATCACTACCATGGCTGTCAGACTAAACATGACCAATGCCAACTTAAACAAACCTCTAGTAACTCTTCTACAGACAGGCAAGATCCTAAGCCTCCAGTCCAGAGAATTCACATCTTAAATAAAACTACACTGGTCTGTATAACCCCAAGGGATACAGAGAGAAAATCCCTTGTAGTTCCTATGTTTCTTCAGAGAAGGGAGGGGAATATTATTGTATTTGCAATGGTTTCTTATTTTCTAACTGATAGGTTTCATGGGAATGTTTATATACCATATGCACAATCAAGAAGAAAAATATTGCTCTAAATACAAGAGAAAAAATTAGGAGTTAAGGTTCTAGTGTCATAGTGCATTGGTCAATCTGTCAGATAGTTGGTTTCCTGAAAATCAGCACATTACATATTTTTCTCTAAGTCATGTGGCTCTGAAATTACTAACAGATACATAATTTCAGTCTCTTGTTTCTTCCTCTGCATTACTTTTAACCCTGCATACCCATGCGGTGGATTCACACTGTTTCTTCAGCTATAGCAAATCCTTGTCAGTGACAGATCTCAAGGCACCCTGCCGCTTGTGTTAATGAGAAGCATGAGTTTCAAATCAAGGCATCAAAAGAGCAATTTTCTCAGAACATTATCCTGTAAGGGGTCTCAAAAGCAACCTTCCCTCTGGGTTTAAACAACCTCTACTGAAGGCAAAATTCCTCCGGTTAGACTGGTGATGGGAGAGATATCAAACTTTTGGACAAGGCTTTTGAATGAAAATGGGCAAATGAACCCCACATGACTCAAGATTATGGCTTTTCCCTTAACCAAGAGCTCATTTACTCAAGTATCCAATTTCCATGGTCTTAGCTAGACAGACGCAAAGGGCACCCATGGTGCGCTTATGGATAATCCTTAAGTCTGACTCAGAAAACAGGAATTTCTCTCCTTTCTTCCTGTTTCCTTTTTAATTCTGGCAGCTCAATGTGGAACAAGAAGTCCCTACAGAAGGTGGCCAAAGTATATCGTACACCACTCTTCTGACCACTTCCAGCTCTATCTGTTTTACAGGGGATTCTCTTGCCTTTGGGATATATTCTGTTGAAATACATGAGACAGAATTCTTTCAAAGAGGAAAGCAGTTCCAAACAGGGAGTAATTTTGAATAATCAAGACTATAAATCAAGGGAGCAAGATCAGAGAAAATTCTGATGTTCACAAACAATATCAACAGTCTTTCAGAGTAGGATGACCATACTTTCTTGGGTCTAAAAAAGGGACACTCCTCTATCTGTCCCACTCTCCAGCATACTCAGCTGCTTCTGAACTCCTGCAAGGAGATTTCTAAAAGTGAGACAGAAGCAATTGTTTGTAGAAACGAATGCAGCTAAGAGTGTGTGATATAGGTAGGATAAAATAAGGACCATTCTTGAACTTCTTCTATTTACTGAGCCTTCTAAAGTTGGAAAACTGTGGTTGGTTAAGTTGGTCAGCTGATTGAATTTTTTGTCTTTGGTGATCCAAAGACCAACAAGGGGAAAAGAGGTTTATGTAGTCCATGACTATTACACTATGCTAGTTATCTAGGTGGTAGAAAAAACACTAAAGTAGCATTAAAAGGCTCCAGGCAGCTCCAATGTTATGAGGAGAAAAAAATAACATGTAAAACAAATAATGTCTAAAAAAAGAGAGGAAGAATGCACAGTTGTCTAAAGGCCAGGAATCATAAATCCTACACTTTCACTTTTCCCTGATTTCAAAGGCTTGCGCTTTTAATTCTCTTTCCTTCACCCCAGTCTGTTGGCCAGGTTCTCAGCAAATATAAACTGGCTTACTTCCCCTGTAATCAATAAAATTATACTTACTTACTCTTAAGTGACTGTTTGACTAACATGTTCATTAAGGGTCTATTAGAGATCAAATGCCCTCCTGTCTGTTTTTGTTTTTAATACATTTACTTTAACATGAATGTTTTAATCATAAAGGGTGAGATTACACTTTAAAATTAGGCCAAATTGAGGGCACTTAAAACTTCAATGATCATACTTTAAGGCTCATTAACAAGTGATAAGTGACCTTTCTGCATCTCTGAGATACACCACTTCAGGCAAGAATTATCTTTGAGCTGTGCTGCTCAGCTCAAGTTAATATAACTTCTGGGTGTTCACCTGAGTTACAACCTCCAATTTGTGGTCCACCAGTATCCCAGGAGACTTTTCTTCCAGGTGGACTAGCTATCATATAGGACTCTATGGCCATGGACTGATGGCTGGGGACAGCCAGGCAGTAGGAGTGTGGGGAGGGGAAGAGAGGAAGAGGCACAGGAGGGCTGGGAGCATAGGAAAGGGAAGGAGGAGTGGGGGCAGAAGTGGAGAGGGAAAGAGGTAGGGAAGAAGACAGGGGGAGAGAGGAAGCAGAGAGCTGCCAGCAGGGAGCTGTTGCCTTCTCTTCTCCTGGAATTAGTCCCCACAATTGCCCCTTCCACTCCTAGCCTGTTGTCCTGCCACCTGGATCACTGCCCTGATGCCCCCCTGAACCACGTGCCTCAATCAGCCTGAGAGCAGCAGAGAAGTCAGTGGGGTGAGGTTTCCCTCCCTGACTACTCCTGGGCCCACTACAGACTGTGCCACCCCATTTGCCTAGATACAGTCTCTGCCAGCTCCTTCAATTGAAGGAGGAGCAGAGGGGGAAAGGGACAAGAGAGTGAGCAGCTGCTGGGCAGTTGCAGGGCTTGGGATGATCAGGGTGGCAGATTGGTGATCTGCAGCTGAAGGGGCCTAACGGGGGAGAGGAGAATCTGGGGTCCAGTGTGGGGTAGAAGTTGGGATCCAAGTGGCATGGGGGGGCTCCACTCCCCCTCTTATCCTGTACCTACTTTGCAGCTACAGGCAGTGGGGCAGGCATGGAGCACACTTGCAACCCCTAGTCATATCCCTGCTCACAAGCCCTCTAGCTGCAGGTCTAAGCAATTCATGCTATAGAGAGTATTAACCCTTAATATGCAACTGATCTCTAGCATGTGTTAACCTTAACATAGTCTCCTTACAGTTAGCAACTGCTAATTCTAACATATTATCTCACCCAAATAAATTTAGGATTTAAGGTGCCATGATAGCAAAGTAAGAAAGGCTCTTGCACATTACTGTAGGTTGACAAAAAGAGCTAGACTTAAACTTGTGAATACCTTATATTCCAGTTTTTATGAAAAGTCTTTATATTTGAAAGCCAAGGAACATGGATTTTATAGTTTAGAACACTAAAATAAATGACTAGGTAAAATTTTTCTAGACTTCAAGTATTAACTTACTTTATTTTGGTTTATAGTATTATTTGTTAGGAGAACAATACTGCACTCACTGGAAGAACTCCAGCTGACTTCAGTGAGAACTGGAAAAGCCAATAAATATGAATCAGACTGATTAGGATAATATCTCTTATCCGCACATATCAGCAGGCCAGGATGAAAGTGAATAGGTTGTATGCAGATGCGTATGAATACTACTATGAAACCATTGGCAGTTCATATAAATATCTGTTCATTTCCTCCCGCACACACTATTCTCAAGAAAAGCAGCCTCATTTTGTAGTTCTTACCTTTGACTATGATCACACAGCTAGATGTATTTCTCATACAGAACAAATGTCTGCAAATCTTTGCCTTCCACCCATACAAGAGGATCTAGTACCTGCGTTCATTACTAAGAGGTCTGCCCGTTTCACAGGATGCCCACTTCTAAGGAAAAGGGCACAACATATACTGAAGTATCAGTCAGATTCATTTGTCTGAAGCTCAGGTAGTCCCACAACCTTACCCAAATTCCCCTTCACACAAAATACCCATCTGTTGTACTCCAATTATATTGATCTCTATACACCAAAGAATCTGTGGGTGTTCCGAAACCATTTCCAAGTGATGCTCAGTCCTAAGTTTTTGAGTTACATTAGGGAATTTGCTCAAGTTTTGAGTCAAATTAGCTTCTATGAAAATATTGCAATAGTGTACACACAAGATTAATCTACTTATGCCTGACTTCAGACTAACAGAGCTACCTACCTCCCTTTGCTTTGTATCAGACAGAATACTCAAGAGGGGGCCTATTCTACAAAATAAATGCCTCCTCCTCTCTTACTGGAGAACCCTCATGCAGTTGAGAGCAAGTTAAATGTATACAGAAAGGAAGCTCACAATCTTACTTCACAGGAGTACACCACAGTTTTGCCTGAGTACAACTGGGCAATATAGCATTGGTCACTTACCAAGAACCTAAAAGCCCTGTCGAAACTTTACATGAAATGCAATTACATGTTCATACAAAGATGGCATAATTCATCTTTTTGTCAAGTTCCCTCAGAATGAGTAAACCTATGTTGACTGCCCCATAAACTCAGAAAATTATCTGCTTTTCTGCCCCCTACCAGCACTACCCACTATTTTGCCTCCCACTTCTACATGCTGCTTCTCCACGTACTGCACTTTAGGAGAATTTCTATAAGCTTTGAGTACCTGTTCCCAGATGCTCCCTCCCCTTCAGGTCAGTGACAGAGCTAAGGCTGAAGTCCAGGTCAACTGAGTATCAAGACAATCCATCCCTATAAAAATTATATTCTCCAACCTTCTCTCAGCGTTAAGGATACAAAAATAATGGCAATCAATAACAAACTATGTTGCTACCATTACTTGATCATTCTTTCAGCAGCTGAATCTGCTCCCATTGAAGCTCACAGCAAACTTCCATTGACTTCAGCCCTTGGCTTCCTTCTTCTCCCTGTTTCCCCAGTAGAAGCCAATAATCATGCAAGTTTAATAACTATCTTTTTCCCTTAGAAATAATGATGAAAAAACATACACAACTGTCACTATATATTTCTTTTTCCATCCTTGGACTAAGTTTGTGATTTTT
Organism: Alligator sinensis; assembly: GCF_000455745.1. Lineage (NCBI taxonomy): Eukaryota > Metazoa > Chordata > Crocodylia > Alligatoridae > Alligator > Alligator sinensis. Next base: position 2,695,252 of record NW_005841937.1, on the reverse strand, counting down.
CCTTGGAAACCTTAATAAAAAGAAAATTCCGCCCCCCCCCCCCGCCCCCCCCAAGATATAGTGTTGTTTTTCCTTGGAAACCTTAAAAAAAAAAAAATTCCCCCCCCCCCCCCCGCCCCCCCCAAGATATAGTGAGAGCATGATCAGCCCTCAAAGCCTTGGAGTTATTTTTACAAAATAGACATTTTTGTGTGTACAGTGCATTTAAAATCACATTAAAAGTCTTGAGAACTGGTTCTCTCCACGCCCTCCTTTCTTCTCTCTTTTTAGACTAATCCATTCAAGTACTTTGGGGACTGCCAATTTGGAACATCCTTCTGACCTTGACAATTGGCAGCTGTGATCAATCACTTCATAAAATCCTGATCGTCAGCTAGAAACCAGTTGTGCTTCTTATGCATCTCAATCTGTTAAACAGTTTAAGACATGAATCCATGCAAAACATTTGAAAAACAAACTCATTTGATGAAGACGTTTTATGACACTTTACACTAAAAATAGAGCTTTTCATCCTTAGTCTCCTGAAACATTCACAGACAGCACCAAGCTATCTTTTGTAGGGAGCAGGAAGGTAGTTCACTTGCTCATGAGTTTTACCAAAGCAAACCCATACAGTAGTCAACCCCCATTTTAGCAGCATATATGTACTATAGACACACAACTGATTTTTGATCAGTCCTAGACCTATTTCATAAGTTAATAACTAATTATTATTATAACCGTCCATTGAATTGTCCACACATGCATCTGCAATCATACACATTTCTCCAAATCCCAGATATGCAACCAGCTAAGAGTGTGAACAAGCATTTATGAGACCTGATTTAGTTGTAGGTGGCTTAATTTAAGCCACCAAAACCTAAACCAAAAGCAGTGTGTATAGACATTCACTGCTTACCAGGAGCAGAGCAAGCTACCCAAGATAAACAAAGTGGTGGAGCAGAGGGCTGGCGGGATTGTGGGGAAGGTTGGTGGGTCTGCAGAGAGAGAGAGGGCCTAAGTCAAGGAGGAGCTAGTGGGTCTGATGCAGGGGAGTGGGGAGGGTGTTGTTGCCTGGACAGGGGGTAAATGGGAAGCTAAAAACAGCTTGGTCAGGGTTGGGGGAGGGTGGGAGGTGGAGCAGGAACAGCACAACCCCAGGTCTGTGGTGAATGTCTGGGTTTTCCCAACCCCAAAGCTGTGCAATGAACGTGTTCATTAGACCACATTAACCCATTTTAGATCAAGTTAATTCAAGCAAACCTCAGAAGTGAACTAGCTTTAGATTTGTCATCCCATTTTTAGGGTGACCAAGCCTTGCAAACACTTGCATACCTGGCCATTTAGATCGATCTAACTTTGGTTAGGTCAATCTAAAGGCAGTGCTGGTATGTACCCTCACTCTCAAGTGCTGTTTTGAATGCATAACCAGAGCCTTATTTGATATCCAAAGTGGCAGCAACAGTTCACACATCATTGGTTTGGGAACCAATATACAATAGCAAGCTGAGGGAGAGCCTCACCAGAAAGTGGAGAAAAGCCTCATCCCTTTATGCACGCGCACTGACTAAACTGACAGCTTCATACACACCATTGAAAAAAGGAGTTGCACTCCTTTAAGCTATGCTTAAAAAATATGAGAAATCCTTAAATCTTAGCTGCTTCCTAGAGACAAGTTCAGACCTGACTCTCAAGAGAAACAGTCATAGTAATCAATGGAGTTGCACCTGCATACAACCAGAACAAGACAATGCAAAATCAGATCCCTAAGATTTCAGAGCAGGTTGCACCTACTTCTGACAGTAATGAAGTCTCTCATCTTGGAATAACAAGCGATTGGAACAGGGGCTTTTTCCTCATTAAGTATGTGTACAGCTCAAGTGCAGTGGAGCTGGCTGGGGCTTTCCAGGTACTACCACGATGCAAGTAATAATAATCTAAAAAAAGACAACAACTCAGCCTATAAATATATTCAGCTACATGCATTTTGGAGGGAGAAGTGTCTTGTACTGATAGCAAAACATGCCATTTTCCTTAGGCAGAAACATTCCTAAAGTTCAATTTCCTTTCTAAGCCAATACCTCAAGGAAGTCAGACCCAAAAATACCTTCTGACCTAAAATGGAAAAAATTCACTTTGCCTTCAGTGGGAAAGTATCAGACTGTAAGCTCAAATTAAGGCTGGGCCCAAAAATTTTTAAACACATTCAAATCTCTCATAAACAGTACTGGATTGCTTTAATAGATTAGCTTTCTTTGTTTTCTTGTTCATTTATCTTCAGCAAGTTGGCTTATGTTTCTTTGAGTAAGAAAGCATAATTCATTCAGATGGGAGACTACAATCATGTCAGAACTAATGTGCAAAAGTAATGCACTGTTCAAAGTAAATACTAATTTCTTTTATCCTAAAGAAATGCTTCAATTATGTTTACAAATTACCAGTAACTTATGGAAAATAAAACCTATAAAAGATAACATATTACAGGCCACATGAAAGCAGGTAAAACTGAACTTTGGTAGCATGAACTCACTGTGGAAATTCATTCTCTCTTTAAATATTTCCTTTTAAAAAAATGAGTCACAGCATTTCTTTGGTCAGTTTACTTGTTATTAAGATTATGTGCTCCACCCTGAGTCCCCATGTAATACTATGAAAATAAATTTAAATGACTTATAAAACCTTTGCATACTTAATCTCGACCATAAAGCAAACAGAGCTCTCCTAGGCTCTTTGTACAGACCAAAATGAAATAATACTTTAAAAATATATAGCTCAAATATAGAAGCCAATTATAAACTTTTGTAGGAGAAAGAAGTCATTAAACACGTCATCAAGCTGTATAAATTTAAAATAAAAAAGGGAAAATAGGGGGTGGAAATGAAGAGGCGACACAGACAAGACACAGGAAAAAGGAAATGAGAGAGGAGAATGGCAGGAGGGAAGGAGAGGATACCAAAGACCTATCAAAAGCCCACTTCAGACATAATTAACTGGTTAATCACATCTTAAGAAGTGACCTGGCCAAACGGTCATCCAATTAAGGGCATGATAAAACTAGGAATAAGAGAAAAAATATTACACAAATAAATGTAATGACTTGGTTGCTGGTTCCTATTATGCCTTTAATTGAATGCATGGCTAGTATTCCCAGCCTGGGAACACGCTCCTCTGTGCTATGTAAGCTGGAAGCACTGGTCAGCTGCCTGTGGGGGGAAGACACACAACTCCCTTGATTGGGAGCCCTGATCAGCTGGCAGAATTTCTAGTGCAGGAGCGCAGGGCTGCATCTCCTCCCCTCACTCCCTGAGCTGTGATATCAGATCACTGATAGGGCTCCCAGCCATAGAGAGCACCATGTGCCCCTATAGCTGGGACCATCAGCAGCCAATTGGAGCTTTCAGCCACAGGAGTGCATGGTGCATCACCAGGGTTGGGAGCGCCAATTGAATTAGAGGGCTTCTAGCCATGGGAACAAAACATGGCAGCACAGGGGGAGCCCAGGATTGTAACATCCCCCAGATTCCATCATCCCATTGGCAGTATGGTATGATGAGATCTGATGCTCGTGTAGCATGGCAGGAAACACAGTTCTTAGGATCACATATCTGATCCCATCACTCCTTTCTTAGCATCTCTTAGTGACCTAAGGACTTTTAATGTTTTTTTGATCATTCCCTGATAGAGCGAGTACACCAGGTTATGCCTATTCTGGCTATAAATGTCCCCCATCTATAAAAGTTTTAGAAGAGTCAGTCCAGATTTTAGGATATGATCCAATGCCTACTAAAAAGCAATGGGTGTTGAGTCAGGTCCCCAGACAGCATGGGTTTTAGCACTGTGAATGTCTGTTAAAATTGACATCTACACGGAGACTGAGGTCAAGCTGAGCCAAGCAGGTAATTTTTTGTGATTGGCAGGGGGGGGGGGGGCATTCTTATTTTGGGGCAGGAATTAGTTTAAGAGGGAGGAATGAAGCAGCGTGGTAGCTATGTGTTAAAAGCTACTCTGTGGCATGATCAAAGGAGAAGTGATAGTGTCTTCAGTAGGTGCATGTTCTATTAAACTTGGAGACTGCAATCAGATTGGTATCCAGTAATTTATTTTGGCTTAGATTTAGATTGGGCAAAAATGAAATATAAGATTCATTTCCAAGTTTCATCCTACAAAAAAAATCCACCTTCTTCCTTCCACTTCATTCAACATAAAACAAAGAGGATGAGTAGTTGACAGTACTTGGCCACCTGTATCATTAGCCAAGAAAGGTGGTCACCCATCTGTTTTTTTAAGTAAATTGCTGAGTGGAAAGTGTTGGCTTCAAAAACTCTGTGGCTGTATGAAATTTCAACATTGTTATATCTCATGAGGAAAGATTGCAAACAAGAGAAATCCTGGCAAATGAATCAGAGTTCATGTGTATCTTTCCTCTCATCATTTTCTTTTATTGCATTTTAAATGAGCTGGTTACTGCTGGGAAGTAAAATCTGGGTTTCGTTTGTGGAGGTGAAAACCACTGCTTTAACTCTGTCAAAATTCATAGATTTCCATGACTGGTAGTAAGGAAATGAGTTTGTTCTTGGCTCTGTGATGATCTTGGCTTCCTGCATGATTCCGAGCAAGTCTCCCTTCCTCTCTCTGCCTTAGTTTCCTCATCTTTAAAATAAAGAGAAATGGCCAAGATCTTCAAAACCAAATGCAGAAGTTAGCTTCAATAATCCCTATTTAGGCAACTTACTGGTCTGATTTATAAAAGGGTCAAGTATATAACAACTGTCTTGGACTTCATTTCAGCCAGACATAGACAACATGCACACTGCTGTTTCAGTGAGAGTTGGTGGGTGCTCAGCCCCTTTGCTAATCAGGCCACTTAGAGAGTTGTCTAAACACAGGGTAAGAAGCCCAGCTTTAGTCATTTGGTAAGGAAGATCTTTGTCAATTATGCCTAACTGACAGGAATGTGGTAGGACTTTCTTCATATTTTTAAAACAAATTGAAGTCTCAAAGGCACTACAGCTGCAAAGTGTTACTAACATAGGCATCCGATGAAAACATAAATTTCTATGCTTATGAATGATTGTTATATCATCAGTGTATGTATAAGCAGAGGCTGCAATGGTAAAAGATGTTAAGACATCTCTCTACAGCTCTGAAGACATGAGTTCAAGCCCTGCTCTGGACTTCTGCCAAAGGCTGCCTGTCATTCAGGATGAGTGTCAAAGGTGGCCAGATATGATGCTACTAATATCACTGCTTTATGCTCCAGTGGCTACAGAAACTGGTGTGCCTAATCACAGAAATCCAGTGGGCCATTAGGCTTGGGCTGATCTTTGACTTTGACTCATGTTTCTAATCAAAATATAATTTTAGATTTGATTACCCAAAGCCACGTGCTTACAGATAGGTAAGATCTTTCAAATGATATCATACCTATGCACCAGTGATGAATTCCCAGTGATATACATATGAGTCCAATCCAGAAAAACAAATATGCAAAAACCTCTATGAACTTTGTGTCACAAGTTATTAAATGTAGTAAATGTAAATCAAGGAAAGCAGCTATAGCAATTTTTAAAAATATTTCTGAGAACTCAGTAGCATTCCTTTATTGCCTAAAAAATCAGGAACTTTCTCAATACAAAAAACACTACAAGTGTTGCTATCAAAAAACAGTGGTAAAGAGAACAAACTGTATCGATTGTGGTAATGTCAGTCCAGCAAAAATGTGAGGCAAGGATTTGTGTGGGTGATATCTTTTAGGGGTGTGCGAAGTAGATCACTGTCCCTAATTCGATTCAGTCGAATCTGAATCTGAAGACACAGCTTTAGAATTCAGACATAGACACAGCTTTAAAAGTTTTTTCTACATACCTTGAGGTAGCAGGTGCTGTCATGATCGCTGCAATGATGGGGTACATGGAGCATCCCAAAGGAGTGCAGTGGGGCCCTCCACATGCTTGGCAACAAACCCAGGAGTGGACTGGAAGTGCAGTGATCGGCTGCAGGGGGGCCTCGGGTGCCCCCCCCCGACCCATGAGGCACCAGTCACTGAGCTGGGAGGGCACAGGGGCGGGGGCCACATGCTCCCCAGTGGACCCAGAAGTGGACTGGAAGTGCTTCTGGTCCACTTCCGGGTCTGCTGCTGAGCACACTGGGGAGCCCCCCGTGCTTCTGTGGCACACTGCATACGCCCCAGCATCACAGCATTCACAAGCCCCTGCTACCTAGAGGAATGTAGAAAAAACATTTAAAGCTCTCTCTATGTCTGAATCTCTTAATCTTTCCTAATCTCTCCGAATCAATTCAAAGGTTTCCAATTTGATTCAGAGAAATTAAAGGGTCCTATCATTTGATTCGGATTTGGAGATTCTGCCACCAAATCAGGCCAAATCTCCATGGAATCGAATCAGGGACTGAAGCTTTGCATAGTCCTAGTATCTTTTACTGAACCAACTGTATAGTTGAGAGAGAGATAAGCAAGCTTTCAGGTGTCAGACCTGAGGAAGGGTACTTAGTACTCAAAAGCTTGTCTTTATTTGTGGTAGTAGGGAGATCCCAGGGCAAGTGGCCCCAGGGAAATGAGACCCTGAGAAGCCCCTCCCACCAGGCTCCTGGAATGGGGTTATAACACCTGTAAACCTACCAGGCCCCAGGACTGACCTGCAGGGTCGGTGGCGGCAGCGTGGACCAGAGAGCCTTGGGCGCCACGGCTGCCCCATTTCATCAGCTCATGCCAAATGTAGATAGACTGGTGCATAGGGGCTGATGTTGTAAAAGCGCACCCAGCACCACCAGAAGTAAAAAAGAAACTTGGGACCATGGCAGCTGGAGTGTGGAGTTCAAGTGAAGCCTGCCCTGGTAGGGGTGAAGTGAGTGGGGGAGAGCCTGTTCAGCTGAGTAGAGGCTTTGTGGAGCCTCTATTCCAGGGGACCCAGACCCTGACAAAAAGGAGGGAGAAATGCATTATGCAGAACCCAGCAGGATGTCGCCTGCCCAAGGGAATGATGCAAGCTCCAATCATGAGTTTGCTCTGGGAAGTGGGAATCTGGGGCTTCATATCAACTGTCAAATTAATAAGTGTTAGCATTCAGAATTAAAGTTCTGCTAAGCTAGCCCTGATTGGGCCTTGCAGTAAAAGCCTCATGGACTGTGATTGAAGGGGTAGAGACCCTAACCACCAGGGCTGAGAAGACACAGAACTGATAGCTAGATTCTGGGGTCAGAAAAGAGGACTGATACCTCCTGGTGGCATGAGAATAAAAAAAGGACCTGCACGCTTGGAGCAGAATCCAAGCATGGATGCCGTGTTCAGCCAGACATAGCAATGGACAGGACAGGACAGGACAGGGAGAGACTCTCCCCAACATAATTCAAGATGACTAACCAGGTTCGAGCCCAGCCAGTTGAGTGACTTGCTAACGATACCATCTTACCACCAGATGGCCAGCAGTCTGGCAAGGGTAGTAAGATCTGGTTGGTGTAAGCATGGGGTGTAAGATCACTTCAGATCTTTTGCAATTTATCTTTCTTGATTCCAGTCATCCTTCTCTTCTCCAGTCCACCCACCCACCCATTTTCTATTTAACTTTTCAGAATAAAGTGCATGCATGTCAAATCTTAAGGTTATTTATCTATACTTTTATTGTTTTTACCAGCAGAAAAATTAAGTGCACAAGTTCTTTACTGGAAATATTGTTGTGTTTCAGGTTTATTTTCATAAAACCTGATACATTCAAAGTTATCTTGATTTTTGTCCATATATATTATAATGAAGTATTATTCGATCTCTTCTGTTTTATTTATACAAGTTTACTGAACAGGTATAATAAAAAAAAATAATTAAAAATTAAGGAAAATAAGGATGGGGAGGTTTTAAGTTAGTAAGGATACAGGGCTTACTAACTCTCTGATGCACCTGCTTCCAGTGTCATACTTCATGCCTTTATCTTTTCTGTGAAAGGATTGGAGTATTGCTGAGACATATCCCAGTTCTCTCACAATTGAAATGGGCCCTGTGCTACTTTATCCTACTGGTCTCTCGGGCTAAGTAAAGACAGTCAAAAAGCCCAAAGCTGAATTGATTCAATCTTCACAGGTCAGTCTAAGCTGCTGTAGCAGGGAATCAGAGTTTGCCCCTGCTACACTTGTCCTACAGATGAGCCAACACCAGGGATCCGGTAGCAAGGTGAGATTAAAAGGGGACGCAGGCCCTTTAAAGACACCATGGGGAAGTGACGGAGGAGAAAAAAAGGGAAAGAAAAAGGAAACAAGAGACAGCTAAGGAAGAAAAAAAGACTCTGAGCCACAGAGGAAGAAAGAGTGACCCCTGAAAAGAGGACAAGAATGGGCACAGCAATTTACCTGGGTCAGTGTGGAGGCTTTGGGGAATAAGAGTTGGAATAGCCCTCCTGGGGAGTGATGCTGAAAGATGCTGGATCTTTGATGGTATTTCCTGAATGCCAGAGGGGAGATATCATCCAGACCTGCAGGAGAAAAGTAAAAGAGAAAGACAGTTTTCAGACAAGAAAAAAGTAAATAAAGAATTAGGTTTCTGCCACAGGGCGAGACACAACCTGGGTAGTGAAGACCCAGGCAGGAAGGACTGTGACTGTGGGGCAGGAACTAACCTCAGGCTGCAAAACAACACAGCCCTGGTCCTGGTGATGAGAGGATTAGACCCATACTGTAAGGAATAACAGTGTGGGAAAGTGTCTATGATGAAAACAGAAAGTGAGTTTGAAAAGTATAAGCTGGCTAAGTATGGCCAGTGACTTTTACTTCATTATAACGTAGATTGTAAATAAAAGTCCCTAGAAGGAGGGGAATTTGTTAATAAATTATGACTCCTTGTTTTGAGTTGTTATTTTGGGTTGCAATGGTTATAATTTAAGTAAGAAGACTAAGGATGGACAGGTGTTCTGAACTGAGCATCCACATTCAGAGTGTGAACAAGAACACAAGGAGTCCCCACCGAGGACTTCGTTAGTCAACCAGTGCCATTAAGACCCAAGGGTGGAAACTGACACGGAGTAAATAAAAGTGGGGCCATGTACTTTATGCCACCAATCCTAAGACCACATATGTAAGGCAGCCTCCTACATAATCCTTTTCATCTAAGTATTACATAAAGACATGGCAGACGACAGGGAAATGGGCTACCCCAACAGGAAAGTGCCCTACTTCTGTTCCAGCTGCATAGATTTAACCGATAAGCAACTGAACAAGCATTCACTTTTGCTTCCAGAAATGGAGCCTCATGCCTGCAGTAGCCCAGGCCAGAAGCTGGGGGATGCTAGAGCACATCTCCCTGCTTGGCTGTTGCAGACAGTGTGGGCCATGGATAGCCCACTCACCATGTTAGGTTAGATTTTTTGGGGAGGTGCAAAGCATCTTGGGATGCTGGGGGACTGTGAGTTAACTTGAATCCGAAAGGGATCTGGGACAGAAGTTCAATAAATCAATTTAACTTAAATTATTTAAATCTGGTACTACATCCATCCAGGTTTATCTTAAACCTGTTTTGGCCATTTTGGAAGTGGTTTATATGCACTGAACTTCTCTTCTGTTTGAACCAGTTTCCAGTCACTTATATGGGTTTATGTGTAATTTCTGTCCCTAGCCTGGTAGTTCATCCTTTCAGTAATCTGTAATATATGATAGACAAGGAAAAGTGTTGTTTATTTTCAGAATTAGGGGTGGGTGAGAGGGGAACCAAGTTGTTGTGGGGGGGAGGGCTCCAGAATTGCCTCCACACCACAGAGTCCATGCCTCAGCAGTATACCCATATTAGGAACTACAAAAGAGGCCCCAGCAATAGCTGAGACAGGCAGAGCATGTGGTGGCTGCAGCAGCATAGCCAAAGACTGTTTAGGAATTCCTGGCATGAGTAATACCCCCCTGCTTTTGAAACCTATGCACCCCCAGCTCTCTGGCAGGGTTTGCCTTCGGCCCCTCTGCTTGCTACACCTCTGTTTATTTTAACAGTTAGAATAAATCATTAGAAAAAAATGTAAATAAGAATTCACACATACACCCGTCTTACCTAAAGTCTTGCAGATAGCTAGCTTAACATATCCAGCTTCTCCAGAAAACTCAGTAGGGTCCTGTGTCTCTCGCAGTCTAGTACCTATAATCAAGTACCACATCTCTCAGAGGGAAAGGACTTCTTAATTATTTTGTTCACCTCCTTTTTCTGTTCTAGTCCAAACCAGATGTTCAGGCTGGCTGGAAGGAGAAGGAAAGAGAAATCAAAGCTAATAAATTTAAATTTGTCCCATGCCAATGTTTAACACTATGTTGAAAAGGTGGCTACCTAGAACCATTCTTTCCCCACTTATCTGGTTTTCAGATGAACATGTTGAGTTTGACCAATATAATCATATAGAAAATACCCCAATAGCTAGGCCACTTTCTATATTATATTAATACATGATTACAGGGCAGTTCCAAATGTGTCACACATCACAATTTTCTTTCCCACTTCAATTGAATATAATACGTATTCTTTTCTATAATGGGTATTCTCTTTAATTGGCACCATAGTTTCTGAGCAAAATCTGGTAGTGTATTCTATAGAATGTCTAACAACCATCATACATTGTTCAATTTTCTCTTATCATCTCCCTGAAATTATGTGCAGTGGATTGTTTTAGTTTGTTTGTTTGTTTGTTTTTCCTTCCTTCCTAACACATACACACACACACACACACACACACACACACACTTTTCTCTGTCTGTATATAACAAGAATTGTCAGAAGGAGTTGAAATTCTTAGCAGAACCTTGCAGGCTACAACTCTAAATGAAGGCGAAACACAAAATGCCTAATCAGATGATCTGCAGACACTTTGGCTAGGGACAGAAGTTACACATAAACTGGCTTAAGTCATCAGAAACTGGTTTAGACCTGTAAGAGAAAAGAAGTTCAGTGCACAAAAAGCAGTTTCAAAATGGCTGAAACTGGTTTAAGATAAACTTTGTTGAATGTAGTATCAGACTTAACTGCTTTGGGTCAAACTGGTTTATGAAACATCTGTCCCTTCCTAGTTCAAATTAAATCACAGTTCCCAGCATGCTTTCCATCTCTGGGCTGTGCTGTCTGCTCCAGCAGAGAAAGGTGGGGGTAGGGAGAGGCAGAGACTGCCCCCACAGGCAAACCCAGGCTGAGGTCTGGGGTCAGGGAATGGGGGTTAAACAGAGCTGCCCTGCTGCTAAACTTACTGAAAGTTACTGCTGGCTGTGACTGTGGACTACAAATCCCAAAGGTACCTGGAAGTAGGCAGAGATGAACAACCCTGCAGATTCCTGCTCCTGTAGTTCTGGACTGCAAATCCCAGATACCTCAGTAGCAGCAGGAAGAGGAAGGAAACACACAGTCCATGCTGACTAACTGCCAGAGAGGTGTGTTCTAGCACCCCCCGGGTTCTGACCTGAGCCACTGCAGGCATGTGGCTGCGTTTCCTGAATCAAAAGTAAATGTGTCCAGTTGTTTCTCAGTTTAATCTCTGCAGTTTAGAGTAACCTGCAAAGATTGAATCGATTCCGCCTCAGGCTTTTTGACTGTCTGTACTTTTTTTGTTTTCTTTCTGACCTCAACTTTTTATTTAAAAAAAAAAAAGGGAAGCCTTCAACCATCTACCAGTTCAGCTGTCTAGTAGAACATTTTAACCAAAAAATAAAGTCAGGGTGGATATCAAGCATGGATTTCTACTGCAGGTGAGCTAGGAGAAAGAAGAGGGGATATGATTAACTGACCATAATCATATCATGCCTACCTGGGGTATTCAATATCATGGGAGAGGAGCTAGATTACTTGTATTAATATAAAATATTAAGATGTTGATTTGGGAGCCTTCAAGGAGTACTGTTTCTAGTACTCTTTTTAAAAAAAGAAAGCCAAGAGGACTGGACACTCAGCTCTAGTTACAAGTAATGGCAACTGCTATGTGGCCAATTCCTTACTTGCCCATTGGCAACTAGGCTTTCAATATTTCTGAGGTTTTGTCTGCAAAACTTTTCTTACTTATTTGTCATGAGGAACTAGAATCTATATTCTTTCCAGTTCTACTAGACTGGTGGGTTAATGTTTATTGAAGAACTTATTATTTGTAAGATTTATTTAATATCATACATTTTTGCTAAACTGTACCATGCTTACTTGCAACAAGGACAATTGTTAAATGAGCTTAAGAATGCTTCCACATTACCTCTAAACCATATTAAATTTGTCACCAATGTACCTGTGATGCAATTCCCTTCAACAATAGTGATTCAACATGGTTGTATAGTTCATGAATTGAGAGTGTGGATATTTTCATTAACCAGGATATGTATACTTTTGTTCCGACTTTTAATACAGGAACATATTGTCCTCCGACGTAGTGATGCCCATGTAGGGGCCAAGAAGTCTACATGAGGATCAGTATGAAACAATCTATTTGGTATGTGCTGGGTTTAATTTAAGCAGGAAGAAGAATCAATTTAATCAGTTTAATCAATTTACATTCATCAGTATTCCACTAGAATCACCACAGCTGTAGTCTCAGGTATAAATCTAGCAACAATTGTGTGTTGGCCAAGTCCAAACCACTCTCTCAAACAATGCACAGCATTGCAGGTGGCATGCTTGGATATTATGCTGCAGTACATATCCCCTACCACTATAGAAAGGACAGCTATGAAGGTATTCAGTCTAGACATCTGTTTATGATTAAAGTATTCAAAATAAAGAAAAAGATACATGACCGTACCATGTGGGGTATGGAAATTACACCATTAGTGAATTGTGGCCCATGGCCAGAGAGTTATGCTGGTCCACATAATGAATTGTGTATTTTCCATCCCAAAATGTACCTTCTATTTATATCACTATAAACCTACTCTGGAGAAAAACAGTACAAAAAAACCTCAAATGTACCTGGCACCGTTCTTTAACTACTGATTTGAGAGCTGATACATGATAACTGATTTTTCAACTATGTCTCTCTAACATTGCATGGCTAGAAAATATTGCACAGACAACATCTACCATAAACAAAACTATAGTTTTCTGCCAAGGGAAGAGAAGAGCATGATAATAAGTTTGGGATTTCAGGCCATAAAAATGCACATTCTTTGACTCCTAACTTAATGAGACAAATATTATGTGAAAAGAAAACCTTTGAAAACTCATTCTATATAATTTACAAAGCTATGATATAAACCAATGGTGCCATGATTAATTTGAAAGAATAATTCTGAGAGAGTGTTTCTCAGAGTAACTTAGGGAAGGCGAATGGTCTCTGCAGATATCAATTGTGCTGTCAGAATTTAGAGACAAGCGGATATCTTGTCCTTAAGGAAATCACACAAGTATAACATCTGCTTTATGATTTTACCATTTATTTCTTCAGTAGCCCTTCTTTGTTCCCAATCAGTTTTTTGGGGAGAACAGGAAGAGAGAGAGACAGGGTGCCTTCATTTCTCTGTGCATACTGTTCACCAGATAGTCAGGCTGACTGGTGCTGTCAATGTGAAACTACTATTCTCTGGATCTTTTATTGATTAGCGGTGGCAGTGGCAATCGCTCCACATGAGGACGATCTCTACCATGGCTCATTGATGGATCCTAAGATGACTTTAGAGTCCAATCCTTGAACCACAGATCCATCTGCAAATATTGCAGGTCTTTCTGCAAGGGAGAGTAGGCTGTGGGCTGTGACTCCTCTCCTTTTCCTTCCTCTGCTTTCTCTTCTCTGCTTCAAGGGCAAGATACTTTACCTCCAAATGGGCTGAGATTGTGGTGCCATTGCAGTCAACTGGCAGCTAGCTCCTGCCAATGCTTGATGTTAGCATCAGTTTTCTTGAGGTATGCCTTCATTGGATGCATCCAGATGAACCTGCATGTGTCTCAGACCCCTTTGAGACACTGCAAGAAGCACGTGCAGGAACAGGAAAAGGTTCCCTCCCCTGTGAGTTTGCAGCACGGGGGCAAAATTAGACCCCTGGATATCCAGGGGTCTAAAAAAAAAAATGGAGTTAAAAAAAGCAGGGCAGGCAACCAGAGGTTCTCTGTGGTTGGCCCTCGCCCTAGTGCTGAAGCATAATGCCTGCCCATGTAGGGCAGGCAGTGTGCCAGCAGCAGGGCTCTAGCGCCGATATGTAAGGGGTCGTGGGGGCTGCTGGCCCCCTGATCCCTGCCCCACCACCCCTGCATCCCCACAATAAAAAACTAACAAACAAACAAAAACCCCTGGCACTTACCAGCAGTTCCAGCTGCCATCTGGGTCACC
>NW_005841937.1:2669397-2680999 GCF_000455745.1 Alligator sinensis | reverse complement strand
CCCCCCGTACAGCATGGGGCACAGGGACAGCCATTAGGGGCTGCAGCAGCTGGTGGGGAATGGGGACAGGTAGGGCAGGGCATGTGGGCCCTGCAAGGGGGGTAGTAGCCCTTTCAGAAGCCATTTGGCCCCTGTTGGGGGGCTGTAACCTGAGGGGGGCTGCAGCCCCTGTGTGAGGGCCATAGCTCCTGAGGGGGGCCATAGCCCCTCTTGGGGGCCTGTAACCCCTGTTGGAGGGCCATAGCCCCAGTGGAGAGCTGTAGCCTCTGTGCGAGGGCAGCAAAATATGTACTCATGTGTTCATGAATTCATTAAACATGAATTTAGAGTTCACTTTATTATGATGATAGAGACACTGGTAATCTTCCAAATTGCTTTAACACTGTAGATATATCAATAAAACTTTGCCCAACTGATCACTGTCTCACTCTCTGTCTCTCTCAGAGCTGGCACCTTGGACCCAGCTTGCTGTGGCTTACCTCCTGGCCAAATGGGGCCAGGAGGACATGCTTTGACAATTCAAAGCAGGCCAGCACACCCAGAATATCTTCTGGGCGACCAGATGGCCGGGCAGGGGGCACACATGGCAACAGTGCCACACAAAGGCCAACTCTGCAGCCACAGCCCACTGGCAGCTGGCCCCGGGGGGCGGATAAATCTACTTGCCTCTACTGGCTATGTAGTCCCCACCCAGGTCTGGCAGGTGTGTAGCAGGTCACAGCCAGGCAGCAGCCCCCGCTGCCAGACTGCTGCAGTGGGTAGAGTCTGCAGGGAACTCTCAGGGCTGCTTCAGCAGTCCAGCTGGCACAAGGGGTAGTGTCCCCAGGTACCAATTGGCTGGGCCTCAGAAGCTCCTGAGAGCAAGTAGCCCTGAGCTACTTGCCAAGGCAGCTTTTTGTATTGATGAGGCCAGGACAGGGCAGCTTTTTATACTGCTGGGGACAGCATAGGTGCTGGCCCTGAGCTCTAGTTCCCCCTGGCCAAGGCATAAAATGGATGGAAGATAAGAAAGGCCTGGGAATACCAAACTTCAACAGTCTTTTGTGTGCCAAGGTAATGCAACAGGGTTCAGGACATAAAATGGATAGACACTGCAGATCCAGGAGCCAGGCAGAGTTATTTTGCCCCAAGTGGCACAATTGCTGCACAACAAAGTGCATGCCCAAGCACGTGTGCTGACGCAAAAAGCCCCAGCTCAAATTTGCACTGCTTCTATTTGAGCTGCTGCAAGCGCACGTGCTTGCATGAGTGGACATGCCCAATATGTCTTTGTAGCATCTTTGAACTACTGATTAGCACAGCAGCAACACAGGGCAGAAAAACAGATGGACACATAGTTTAGGTATGGTTGATAAGACACAAAAACTTTCCAGGATTATATAATGAGACTCAGAACACTGTTTGAAAATGTCTGGTGCTTATCTAAATATTTAACTTCGAGTATGTACAGCCATTCATTGCACCTTGTCTATTTTCACCTGGAATTAGTCTGGATGTGAGTCTTACCATCCCCTGGGAATGTTACAGGATACAGCTTCCAGTATGTACTTTTAAAATGGACATGCATAGCTCCCAACTCCACTAGAAATATGACGCTCCAAAAGGAGCAAAAGAGATGGAAAAGTTCTTCTCTGTTCAGTCAGTCCTTTCAGTCTAAATGTGAACTAATCTTGTCTAGACATTTTGATGATTGATCTTTTAAAATGCATGTAACAGTCCAACTGGATCACCCTGACCTTTTTCCAATAGGCCATTTTCTAAAACATATTTTAATTAAAAATTGTTAATCAAAATTATTGTCCAGATAGACAAATAATACGTAAGAGGCTAATTATTTAAAAAGTACAAACATTGTATCTATTACATTTTGTAAAAGAATTTCTCTCAAGTATCTTGAACTTCCCCACCTGGTCCCAGCCAAATTCACAATGAACCCCAAAACAATGAAATGTTATCTAAACATTTGGGAAATTCACCTTCAGCAATTCACTAGAACTGCCAGCCTGAAAATGTTGATTTTTTTTCAATTGGCAGGGCTGACATTTATCCATTAAAAGTTACAAAAGGTTTAAACCACTCTATCAAAGTCTGGATATTGAATATATACCATTCATTGACCTAACTACCAACATCTGCCCTTCATTAAAAGAGCCAGTTTGTCTGCAAGAAATAGCTATCCAAGGATATTTCCAGACACATGGCACTTACTCCAGTGTAACTTACATCAGCGTAATACTGGGGCTGGTTTTTCCTCATGGAATTCTACACCAGATCAAATAAGTTATAATGGTGCAAAGTTTTATATCACTGCTGCCTGTTTTTGCTTACACTGGTCTTCACTGATTAAACCACTGTAAACATTTTGTGTGTTCAAAGCCTCAGTCTGGCAGAAGGATCAGCTTCACATAGTGGCACAAAAGCTAAAATTTAGAAAGGAAAAAATAACTGCATATGAAGGCATGGCACAAGGCAGCATTAGCAGAGATCTCCTGAACTAGTTCTGCTTATGCTAGCTCCTGAAGCAAGAGCAGTATAATTACATTAGTTCAGTGGTGTGCCTAGGTTAATAAGACGTCTTGCACTTCTGGTACCAGAGTGAGTACATGTAAAGCTAGCTCAGGTGTCTCATTCATGTGCCACACATACTCTAAAACTCCAATTCTGAGAATACCTAAGCATTTGCTTTTTACTTCTGGATAGGTTTTCTGAAGTCAACAAGTCTACCCATATGCCTAAAGTTGTGCTTGTGCTTAACTGTACTAGATTAAGCCAGCATCCTTGGAAATTTTCAGAAACAAACCGTTAATGTCCACTTACTAGTGGAACCTTTAATGGGTGAGGCCCTGTATTTTTCAAAAGTTAAAAATCCTTTCAAATTTCCATAGAGGGTTATGATGCATGATGCATACTTATCCCCCTAGGAAGGAGTATGACTTTGTTAACGTTAAAAATAAAGTAGTAAAAACATATTGCCTTTACATTACAAACTGGACATCCATGAGCAAGCCAGGTCAGGAATCCAGGGAGTCTCAAAATGCTAGTAGCAGCAAGAACCAGGGATGCAGCAGATCTGTTCTGACTCCACCAGCTAGGATATCCTTAAGGATTAGGAGCAAGGCTTCCTACATTTATAATATATTCCCCAAACCATAGACACTAAAATAAATAGTCAGATGGGCCCCACTCTGACTTAATACATTACCAACCCCATGACAAGGACAATAGAACCCCTCTGTAGTTATCTGCAGCCCCTAGCTTGAGCACATCATTAATGACCTGCAACCCTCCTGGAAGATGATGACCATCTGTAGGTACCCTTAAGGGACATGCTGGTCCTGCTTACAGGCAGCCCCCCAACCGCAAATGACATTTCCCCAGCAACAGATTACCTAACTCTAATTCTTACCAGGCCTTTCTACAGACCTAGATGCCAGCTGTGCCCCCTCATCAAAGCATACCACATCATCACTGGGCCAAACAACATAAATTATAACATCCAGACTTCATTTGCCTGCACTACCAACAACATATGTGCCATCACCTGCTTACAGTGCCCCTCTACTTTCTGCTTTGATAAGATGGGCAATCCCTACGTGAAATAATGAATGGACACCAATTTGACATCAATTCTAGAAAGACACAAAAACCCATGGCATCACATTTCAGTCTCCCTAGACCTTCCACCACTTAACTCAGAGTACCTGTTCTTAAATGACAAAACTTTAACAATGGACTTGAACGCACAATTTTGAAAAAAGAAGTCATCCCAGACTGGATCGTGTAAGCACAGACTCAACAGAGACTATGGATTCTTATCCCATCACCCGGACTAGCTTTTATAACCCATATAACCTTCAGTGAGTGAACTATCCTGTTTATCCCTATTGACCTATTCAACCCACCTTTGTGTCTCTGAGCAGCACCCCCTCTTCCTATCCTTTGTATTTAGATTCCTTTCTGTTTAGTATTCCTACTTTCTGCAAGTCTGTTTAAAGCAGCTGTTGCCTACTTAGCTGATAGCGGTCTGAACCAGTTCACCTCTAGGGTGCCACTCTACCCTGCCTTCTGCCTGTGGGGGACCTGAGTAAGGGGAAGAGAAACAATTTAAGAGACAACTGATACAGTCCCAGTGAGTGGGGGATGATGTAGATCACATGCATACGGTGGAAGACATAGGGAAGAGTTAGTGTGCCAGGACAGCAAGGACTGACAGAGAACAATTGTAATGACAATGATAGCCAGCCATAAAAGAACAACTGTGCCTAAGGCAGCCTTGAAATTTTCCAGTTGGGACATAAACATATACTTACTGTGGGGACTGTGGCAATAACCTCCCTGCACTGCCCCAAAATGTCAACATCTGAAATCCAACTGTACATGATGCCTTTTCTCAGTTACACTTCAAACATAATATTGCATTTTTAAATCACATTCAAGGCCCTTTTGTACCATTCCAAGAAGTAGAATAGAATATGTATTGACTTTGGATTTAGTTGATCTATTTATGGGACCTGAATAAAGGTGGCAAAGGGCTGTAAAACTGACACCAGAAAGAAAAGGCAAAACACTACAAAAGCACAAGTAAAGCACTGTCCATTTAAGATGCCCACTTCTCAGTGGGACTTCTATGCTGTAGCCAATTTACAAAGAGGCAAAGTGAGGATTTCCTCCTGGGCTTAATTTGCAGGCTAGAGTCTACTGCCAAACTCAGGCAAGCCTCATTTCAGCCACATAAATAAAAGAAGGAGAAATAAAGAGCCTTTGCTGAGAATCTCTGCAGTTCTCTGGAGATGATGAAGGGTCCATGTAAATGAGCAGAAATGTAGGTTACAAACTTCAGTTAAGTTTGTCCTTGTCAATTAGTAAAGTTAATTAGTAAAGCAGCAAGACTACAGAAAATAAATGTTTTTTTCACCTATTTGGAGATCAGCAATGTATTATGGCAATGAGGCTATTGTAGGCCAACATTCATTAAATTTAGATTAAATGATTATAGAGATCATCTTTTGATTGTTTAATAAATACCAAAGATTGCCAAGCAGTGTGATGAGCAACAATAAACTGGCAAGTATCTAGGTACAATTTAAGGCTGACCACCACATGCTAAATCATAGGAATTCCCTGATTATACTTCAAAATCATTTGGGTTATAAAAGGGTAAATTTAGATAGATTGAT
Source organism: Alligator sinensis (assembly GCF_000455745.1). NCBI lineage: Eukaryota > Metazoa > Chordata > Crocodylia > Alligatoridae > Alligator > Alligator sinensis. Next base: position 2,675,822 of record NW_005841937.1, on the reverse strand, counting down.
AACAAAAACAAAGTAGGATAATTCCAGTTAGATGAAGGGGAATAAACTAAACCGGTGGTTCCCAGGTTTTTCTCTCCCATGATCCCAAGTTACAATAGAAACAGATTTAAGATCCCCATCCTGTCTAGGCATAAGGAAAGTAAGAATATGATCCTCCAACACCACCATCCCTGCCACCCAGACTTATTCACATCTTCCATATTAAGATACCAAGGCCTCAAGATTCAATCTTGCCCCAGAGTGCTTTCCAACCCACAATGTGATTTTGTTTTTTTAAATGGGAAGAATAAATGACCCATCATCAATTCAAGACATGAGGGCTTCATTTATGAGAAATCAGAATATTGACTACTTCAAAATCCCTTTTTTTATTAAATCTGCCTTTACGTATCAGACGTCATCAATAAGCTCCAATGGTTTTGGTTAAAAATAAAACTTCACAATTTCATATAATCTATTTTTTTCTTGAAAATGTCCATGACAACCAGAAGGAAAAATGGCTGAAGAATAAATAAATTATTTGGGATTATTCAATATGCCTATCTTTTCATTCAGAGATATCATGTGTTTTCTTTCTTTCTCTCTCTTTCTTTCTTATTGAAGCAGTTTGCTATTTTAATTGCTCGTGTAACCTAATACCTGGAAAACACCCAACTCCATCTTTATTAAATTTTAAAAATGGCTGAAAATGTTTTCTTCAAGCTCTGCTGAAGGGTGGAACTAATGTCCTGCTTTGTGTGGAAAAAGATTGTCTGCCAGGCATCACTTACCACTCCTCCACACTATATCAGCAGCAGACATAGAGTTATGCACAGTGTATGTTAATAGTGCATAATGCAGTTTTGAGTCTCTTGGGCATGATACTGCTCTCACTAATGATGCTACTCTCGCTACTCTCGCTACTCTCATCACTCTCACTTCCCCAACTACAGTGAAGACACTGGTATTTGATCACTGTGAGTGAGTGTAAAATCAGGCCCAATTTGTGTAGCATTGGAGGATGATGCTCTTTGCATACTTCCCTGTGTTTATCCAGTGGCCATCAGGAATGCAATGAAAAACTCCTGGAAGACCAGGCTGAAAGGTCTAACTTTTCTTCAGAGATGCTAATCTGCAAAATGTCACAAGAGGTCACAACTATTCCCTGTCAGTAGCTAATTGCCTAATTGAGCTGTTCCTAGGCTAAACATGAAGTCTCTTCTTAATTAAATCAACTGATGGGCAGAAAGAGCTGCCAGCCATCAGCACGTCTTGTATTAGAGATATACAGTCCACAAATGTTTCCCATTTCAGGGGGATGAATGAATACCTTTATGAAATGGTTCTGGGAAATAAATTCTAATGTTTAAATTGTTAGCATGACTATGTGTAATGAAGGCCAGATCTGTTTACAAGACAAAAAAAAAAGTTTTTTTTCAGAAGGGTGAGGAGAGGGGTTCTGTTACATGGAAAATTAAATAAAATGTTTTTGTTCAAACCTAATGTATGTCTTCTTTCTTTAGGTATATTCCTCCCCTGTCCTTAAAGTACATAATTTAACCCTTCAACTGCCATCATATAAGAAATGCATCCAATTTTATGGTGCTAAAATGAGTGGTTTTCTGGCAAGTAGAAAAATGCAGTAAACTGCAATTAAAAAAAGCTTGTTTAATTAATAATGTATGCTATTTCTGATCTACTCTAGAAAAAGATTAGCTAGCAAATATACACAAGCAAATTTAAGCCTGCCTCCCTCATATTTGATCAATGTGAAGACAGATAGTTGTTTAAAGATGCTCATTTAAAATAAAGTCTAAAATCTACAACCTTATATAGATACAGAGTTCAGCCAGCTTCACACACGTCTATATGCCACATTCATTACATCTGAAGTGGGGTCAAATGTTTCACTGTTTTCCCTAATAGATTATATATTTGTGATAACTGTATGGTAACTGTCAGTGAATATAGACATGCTAAAAATGAGCACAAAATTCAACCATAAATTGTTAGCCCTCTATTGCTCACTCAGTGCCCTAGATTGCAGGATAGGCTGACGTTGTTTTGAACTGCTGAAGCTGAGATAGGAAGTTGTAATGGTGTAGAATTTCACGCAGTGAAACATGTATCATCACATGTATTGACATTGTTTCTTCAGCAGTAGAAACTTTGTTACAGAGTTAAGTTTAAGAAGCTGTTTATACCATGGGCTACATTTTCCTTTGGATAAGTCAACTTACTGTGCAGCCATAAAAGGTGGGTTTTTGCTTTTGTAGTCCCAAATAGTGGCAAGCCCTCAGGCACACAGTTGAATGATGTGGACTTCTAAGGCAGTGGTTTCCAGTCTGTGGTATGGATACCACCAGTGGTACACAGACAACCTGCCAGTGGTATGCATTAACAGATTTATTTTAATTATTTTATATGACAAAAATTTGCTGGTGGTACTTAAGGTTGTATCGTTTTAAATGGGGGGCACACAATCTGTCAGAGGTTGGGAACCACTGCTCTAAGGTATGTATATAGATAGGGCCTATACAGTGATGCTGTTGTACAGGCAATTTGATCAGTAATAATAAGTTAAGTAAACAGAGCAATTTTAGATAGATAGATAGATAGATAGATAGATAGATAGATAGATAGATAGATAGATATGACTGTAAAGAGAGACATTGGTGTGTGTGTGTGTAAAAATAAATACCATTTATAAATGGTAAATACCATGTATTTATGTGGGTGGGTGACTGTGTGTATAAATAAATACCATTATATATATATTTATATATATATAAATGCTCTGTTTACCTAACTAACTGATCAAATTGCCTGTACAACAGCATCACTGTATAGGCTCTATCCTCCTCTCAAGGTAGTGTAAAATCAGGAATAATGATTCCAGTTGTTCCAGTGGTGATATTCACTTGTATCTTGTGCATATCAAAAGTGAATAGTGAATTAAGAAAAAAAAGTTAATGTTGTGACCAAACTTATTCTAAAGGGGAAAGATCAAGTAACTGCTTCTATTTAGTTTGCTGTCTTAAAAACAAAGAAATACTTTCTCAAGAATTCATGAAGGGCTATTTCTCTTTTGATCCTCTGTGATTTGATTTTGTTAGAGTACCTGGGAGACAAAGAAAAGAAAAAAACTGGTAGGATTTTAGGAAGGGAAGGTTTAGCTTAGTTAGTTAATACTTATTTAAATGTTACTTGTGTCTGCTCCAAATAGACATGAACAGTTTGTGTAAATCAACAGAAACCAATCAAACAGCTTAATTATTTTATGAATAAGAAAAGGATGGACTAAGCTAAAAATAAATAGAACATCCAAGTTAATCTTTTTGTTTAACAACATGAAAGTGATTTATGGCAAAGCTACATATACAACATGTCTTAGACATTATATATATATAATGCATACACACACACACATACACCAATGTCCTCTTTACAGTCATCTTAGTCTCAACAGTATGTCTTCTTCCATAGAAACTACCCTCTTACATATCAAAAAACGTTCTTAAAATCCTTCTATAAACACCATTCTCCACTTGGATGAACTCTTTCAACAAATACCACTACAGAATTTCTTCACTATCTCAAGATCTTATTACCCTTTGATCTGACTCTACAGCATCACAAACCAGGTCCAAATTCATATAAATGCAGTGTGTAGTAAAAGAGGGCAACTATGGAAGTCACTGGGCCAGTCATTCTGAGAACTGGCCTGGTATTCTGGGCTGCAGATAAGGGCCACCCACGTGACCAAGGGCCTGGGGGACAGGCCCTATAAGGAGAGACTTTGGGATCTGAGACTGTTCAGCCTGAGCAAATGAAGGCTGAGAGGTGACTTGATAGCTGCCTACAAATATGTCAAGGGAGAATACCAGGACCTGGGTGAACAACTTTTCAGAAAAACTCCCCCCACCCTGCTCCCCAAGAAGACTTGGACCAATGGACAGAATCTAGTCAAGGAAAAGTCTTGACTAAACATATGAAATAACTTCTTTTCTGTATGGGTGACTAAAATCTGGAACACACTTCTAGAAGAGGTGGTGCAGTTGTCATCTCTGGCAGTCTTTAAGAGGAGACTGGACAAATACCTTGTTGAGCTCATTTGAGCCTAATTACCTCCTGCCCATGGTAGGGGACTGGACTTGATGATCTTATAGATCCCTTCTAATCCTTCTTTCTATTATTCTACAGTAATATGAATGAAAATGACCAGTGAGTTTTAGAACTTTGTGCAAGTCAAAATCTCTGTGTTATCAACACCTATTTCATTGGGAAAATCACAAGACAGGCACTGGGGAAATATCCAAGATCCAGGAATGGCACCAATTTGCTCTGGTATTGACCAGGCACAGCCACCTGAAAGAAATCCTGCATATGAGTCTTATCACAGAGCTCACTGTGACACTGACCATGCCTTAGTCTGCTGCAAAGTGAGAAGCAATTTCAAACAGATCCATTGTAGTAAAACTACCAGTCACCCTCAGATAAACATCAGCCAACTAAAGACAGAAAAATGCAGGCTATTTGTGGCAGTGCCACTTTTAGGACTGGAGGCAGGCAGCTGGTAGGTGCTTGTTTAGGCTGGCCATTTTAAGACCCAGCTCACACAGGCTGGGGCAGCAGTTTGCTGCCAGCCACAAAGGCAGTAGCATCATTCAGCTGAGCTACTGCTCGAGGAACATGTTGGAGGTAAGGGTGGGAGCTATGGGGATGGCAGGAGGCTCCTGGTCCTGGGCATGACCTGAAACTGCACCCTGCCAGGGACACAGGGTCTGGCAGGGCTGTTTGTTGCAGAACAGCCCCCAAGAAATACCAAGTCAGTTACCTCCTGACCTGGTGAAAGGTGGGTAGAGGTGCCTTAACCCTAGCCCCCACCACCAGGTAATGTTGAGAGTACTGGGAGCAGGGTGGGCCAGGTGTGCTAATAAAGAGGAACCTGAGCCCAGTAGAGTTGTGAGACCCTGGAGGCCCCAGAAGGGGTAGTTTGTTGTGAGCAGTCTGAGGCCCCATGCAGAGTAGGGTGCAACTTGGGAACCTGAAGGACTGTGCTAGTGGGGTGCAGAGTAGGGCTGTGGATGGCAGCTGGAAGGGCAGTACATGGGCCAACCCCAAAGTGTGAGAGTGTGAAACTAGTTGCCCGGTGAGGGGCTAAGGGCAGAAACAGCCCAGCATTGGCACAAGGTTACGACATGTAGAGTAGGTGAACTCGCAGGATCCCAAGTTGCTGCATGGTAGTGCCAGGGTGAGAATAGTGAAGCCCAAAGGCCCAAAGGGGTCACTCAAGGGGAGCAAGGGCAGTAGACAGTGGCCAAATAATAAACGGTATGCTAGAGGCCCCTGTGAGAAGGGGGCAGCATGAATGAATGTGTATGAAAGAGGCCAACAGAGGACTGAGTTTGCTCCAGCCTCAGACTGGGGAGCAATAATAATCTGGATGCCATCTGCGAGGTATAGGCCCTGGTGTAGGGAGTTTTGGAGCCATGGATAGCTCACCCTGGCATCAAGGTAGTGTATGGGCAGCCTCCCGCTTAATATATCACAGTAACATTCAAGTTGTGGAAGGTGAGTCAGGGCAAACTGCCCTAAGCAGGTGGACAGGGTAAATTGAGATCTAACCCCCAGGAAGGACCCCTGTCACACTATTCAATGAGTTTAGAAAGCAAGATTTTCTAACAATTCAGCCACTGAGGCTTGAGAAAGCTTTAAAACTACCATGTACAATGCTGCTGTAATAGCATTTGGCAAAAAATGCAAGAAAAATGCGGACTGGTTTGAAGAGCACTCTGAAACCCTTCTACCACTGGTTGAGAACAAAAGGACAGTGCTAGCCAACTATAAGAAATCTCCCAATGCCATAAACCTGGAAAATCTGACAAAGGCTTGAAGAGAAATGCAAAAGGAGGCTAGAAGTTCTGCCCACGACTTTTGGTTGAAACTCTGTAATGATATTCAGAAAGCAGCTGATAGGCCTGGAATATACAAAGGCATCAAATGAGCAATTGGTTCAGTCAAGAAGAAAATATCTCTGAAAGACACAAATGGAAATGTTATTACTGATATACAAAAACAACTCAAGCATTGGATTAAACACTATGGAATTTTATACTCCAGTGAGACTGAAATCAAACACAAGGAGCTCAAAGGATTACCACAGTCCAAAGTGATAATGAAGTTGGACAATGAGCCTACATTTGAAGATTTGCAGAAAGCCATTAAATCAATTCAATTCCTGGGGACAAGACATAGGGCAACAACTGATTGCCTGCTGAAATCTACAAATGTGCCAACAACTAATTACTTTGAAAATTTCATGAAGGTATACTGCTCTGTTGGAAAGAGGAAGCAGTATTGCAAGATCTCCGAGATGCTCTGTACAATTACACAAAAACAAAGGAGATAGAAGCAACTGTGACAATTATAGAGGTATCTTCCTG
>NW_005841937.1:2666943-2669380 GCF_000455745.1 Alligator sinensis | reverse complement strand
TGCTGATCATCATTGGAAAAATTGTCAGTCACGTCATGCTCCCTAGCTTACTATCTCTAGGTGAAATAATCTATCCTGAAAGTCAATACAGTTTTCACTCATGATACTCCACTATTGATATGCTGTTTTTGGTTAAGCAACTGCAAGAGAAGTATAGAGAAAAATGAGTACCACTGTACAAAGCCTTCATCGATTTGATGAAGGCCTTTGACATAGTCAATCAACAGGGTCTTTTTACTGTTCTGAGGAAACTGGGTTGTCCCCCCAAATTGCTGAATATCAGTTGCATCAATAAGCAAGTACTAAATAACCGCACAGTAACTGGTATTACTGTGCAGTAGCAATGAGCTACTGTACAGTAGCTTGTTACTACTGTGCAGTAACGTTGCATCATGGTAAGCGCACAGTAGCATCTCGTGTAGACACACCCACAGAATCATAAAAGTAGCTAAGAATGTCAGGCTATAAAGGAAATGTGCATAGAATAACAGCAAACTATCAGCTAAGATGAAGATGAGAAACTACAAGACTTGCATGCTGTCATCCCTGCTTTATGGTTCAGAAATATGGACTACATATGCTAAGCACATCAAGAGAGTGAACAGCTTTCACATGAGATGTCTATACAAGATCCTGAAAATAAAGTGGGAAGACAGAATACCAAACACAGAGGTACTAGAGTGTGCAGGACAGACACACCTAGAAACCACTGTCAAGAACAGGAGGTTGTGATGGATCAGCCATGTCAAGGGAATGGCAGAAGACTGTATCCTGAAGAATATTATGTATAGTGAGATTCAAGACAGTGCTAGAAAGTGGGCTTCCCCTCTATGGTGGTACCACGTGTGCAAAAATTATATGAAGTTATTCAACATCAATGAAGAAAGCTGGGAAGAGTGCACAGGATCCCATCTGAACTAGAGGAAACATCTGGTACTAGGTGAAGCTCACCGTGAAGCAGCTTTGATCCAGAGGATGGAAACAAAGTGAGAAAGAAGCAGCATGCGGTAAACTTGGACTCTGACTCAGACAACACATGGATCTGTGAAACTTGTAACAAGCTGTGTCACCCTTGAATTATGCTTGTCAGCCACAAACAGATTCATCAGGCATCTGATTAGGCTCCTTATGCGTATGCCATAATCCAGAGGATCAACAGTTGCATGCTAGACTGGGCTGGATTAAGCAGTGGGATGAACAGCATGTATAAATTTATGCCAGGCCTACATTGGCCAGACAGCAGATATTGTAAATAGAATAATAACATGTTAGTATTTAGTGGACATGTGAAACAATGTACAGTTACAAACTATGAGGTAGAACCTAGTGAAACAACATCATACCTGATGTGGCGGTACAATTCCATTCATTTTAGTGAGTTGCCTCTTCTTATATAAAATCTTAATTTGGCTCCAAAATTGATCTTTGCCAACATGTTTAAATGATAACAGAATCTGGCCAAAACAAGAATAGAGTGTGATTATATTACGGTTGAATGTGTTTTTTGCAGGATACCCAGTTCTTGCAAGTTGGCATCCTAGACTATGTCCATGTACTTCCTGACTTATACTAAAATTTGATTTACTCCATTTATATCATTAGAACTTACCCAGATTTAAACCATTGTAATAGAAGAAACCTTGGTCATCTAATGCATAATTTAACCTCCATATCCATCATTGCTGAAGTTTGCCCCAGGTTGCCTGATGTATACAGAGGAATGCACATCCAGTAATTGGTTAATACATAGTTATACAATTCTATGGTCTTTATATAACACACTATAGAACATTTAAAAATACTGCAACAGATTTCTGCAAATGTTAAAACTACATTCAGGGCCACACTGTGTTCTTACACCTTTGTAAATCATGTTAATCATCAACCCTGGGTTTGATATTTAAAGTGTGAAAGGCATAAAATCAAAGTAGGTGAAATTACACCCAAGCACAGAGTAACACTGTGGAATTTTAGGATACATCCATAACGGACTTGGGCTCATCACCAGGGATCCAGGTTTTCTGTTTCCACAGAACAATGTGGATTTTCCCTTTTAAAGGAGAAAAACCCAGGTTTTCCCCTTTGACATGGGAAAATGTGTGTTTCTTCTTGCAGGCTGGCAGAGTTCCAGTCTGCAACAAGTTGGTTGTGGTGGGGGAGGGTGTAAAGGGGAGGGCAATCAAAAGCAGGGGCCACCATGTGCATGTGGCAGGCGGCACATGTACAAGCACATACACACATGGCCTACAATACAGCCAGGCAGGGTGGTAGAAACAGTCCTGGTGGCTGGATACAGGTAAGTCTAGGAGATAGCGGGGAAGGGGAGGGTTGGAGGGCCAGGGCTTTGGGACCATCTGGGCATGGTCTGGGCATGCCTGTTGGCAATTCGTTAGGGAGGCATGGTTGGATACATGCCCCGCCAAGATTTCTGCGCTAA
>NW_005841937.1:2642222-2666912 GCF_000455745.1 Alligator sinensis | reverse complement strand
AGGGAGGGCACTGATTAGACTCTAGCACTGGACCAGCACTGGCCAGGAGCTGCCTCTGTAGCCCAGTGGGTGGAACCCAGACAGGAGGGTGGAGCAGGGCAGGGTGGGGAGGTGAGGCACACCCTGCCCTCGCAGCAGCAGTGGGGGTGGCGGCAGCAGTGTAGAGTTGTGTCCCCCCGCTATGGCAGTGGGAAGGAGGCACCTCACCTTGGTGACCATGGCAGCATGACTGGCACAGGGCTCCTGGCAGGTGTAGTGGCAGCAGCACTGAGTTTTCCCATCCTGTGCCTCACCCCACACTGTCAGTGCAGAAATCTCAGGGGCATGGTGGAATATGATGCATCACCAATGCTCTCACGTAAGTCCACACACCTCCTTCTCCATACACCCACCTCCTGTCCCGTTCACCTCCTGCTCCACACACCCATCCCCTGGCCTTACACACACACACCTTTCCCACACATCCACTTGGTGAAGGAGGGAGCTTTCTCTAGGAGGGAGCAAGTGCAGGGGACAGGGGCTGCAGGTTGGGAGCGAGGGGCGCTGGCAGGGCTGGGGTGGCTGTGGTTTGGGAGTGAGGGGCAATGGCATGGCCAGGGGCAGGGCTTAGCGCCACAAAGCAGCAGTGGGAACAGCCACAATTTGACCCACATCCTGGTGAGTGAAGGGGCACAGGAAGCTCTTATTTTCCATGATAAAAAATCAAAATCAAACAGCAAAATATATAGGTATTTAGAATGTATTTTATTATAATGATTAGCAAACTGCCCATCAAAAATAACAGGGGGGCAGGTGGGGATGGAGCACCAGCACCCATGACCCCACGCCGCCATTGCTGCCTTCCTGGAGTGGGGGTAGGGAAGCTTGCAACCAATGGCTGCTGCCCACTACTCCATGTCCAGCCCCAAGCCACCAGCCCCCGCTCTGCATCCAGCCCCATGCCATGTCCCCTCTGCTCCACATCCAGCCCCACATCACCCAGCCCCCTGCTCTGTGTCTGGCCCATGCCACCCACCCCACCTCCCCTCTGCTCTGCATCCACCTGGCCCGCTCCACTGGAGGCATGCCCCACCTGTCATTCTTGATGCAGCACTGGCTGGAGCCACAGCCTACTTGGAGCCATGAGAACCCAAGAGCATTACAGACACACAGACACAGACAGAGACAGCATACATAAAATTGAGGCACTGGTAGGCTTCCAAATTGCTTCAAAACTGTAACTATACCAATAAAACATTGTGGTCAACTGATACTTATATATATAGTAGTGTTTCATGTTAATTGCAGCAAAATACAGATTTTGGCTTTTTAATTAGAGAATTTTGGATTTTTTTCAGAGAATTTTGGATTTTTTAACAGAGAAACTCAGGATCCCTGCTCAGCACTATAAGACCTAACTTGTAAGTAGCTTCCCTCCTAGGGAAATCCATAGTATTATATTTCAAATTCCTCCTCAAAATAATTTGAAGTATAAATGTGAAAGCAGAGTTTTCATCCCCCAGTGAAGTGCCCTGTCCACAAGGCTATAGGACAGTGGTCCATAACCCCCTGGCTTGTGAGTTAAAGGGTGCATATAAGGCCATTTAATATTGCTTACATTCAATGGGAATTTTAAAAACTTAAAACTGAGGTTGACATCTGCAGATTATTACTTGCTCAGTACTTTGCCCATAAATCAGCAAAGTTTGAAGACCACTGTTATAGGATATTCTGGATGTGTTTCTCAGGAAAATAAAGAAGTACTTGATCTTGAACAAGTAGTTGCACTTTGTAATAATCATTCATTATTCATTGAAGTTGGGCCTAGAACCCAGATGAGTACTCTAACCAACAAGCTATAGTCATTCATTCATTCCCTCTCTCTCTTTCTCTGACTCAGTGAGCATTTTATATAAAATGGAGCAACTTCAACAGTCGAGGATATTTTATAGCTCAGCAGCCAGACTACAGAAAAGAAAGATCTGGGTTCATATCCAGTGGAAGAAGAATTTGAACGTGGGTCTTTTCGGTCTCTAGTGAATGCTCTAGCCACTGGATTCAGCATAAGAAAGATGGCACTACAGCTCTGTTTTCAATGAGGCCCAATCTAGCATACGTGATTTAAGAACGCCTACCACATGGACCCCCACAGATAAAATAAGCAGAGGAATGCCTCATTTGTAAATCCCATTGGGGTGTAAGTGCCAAGTTTCTCAGCACCACCAGAACTTGGGTAGTTGTGCACATAACCATCAACATAGACATCCAAGGAACCGCACTGTTTGGAATGTGTGGGTTCAGTGGCAGCTGAGTCAGCATTATAGGAATCTACATTTTACATTTAGGTTCCTTCACTGGTCACTAATTGCCTAAATCCCACTGTATATTTAGTCCTTCGTAAAAACACTCAAAGATAAAACCCCAGTCCTTCAGATTTTTATACATGAATTTCACTTTATGAATAGATTTAGCCCTTTTTAGGTCAATGGTACTATTTACGTGCAGAAGGTTAAGCATGAATGTAAAAGTTTCAAGATGGAATTTTGAAAATTAAAATTCTCAGAGTAAGTATAAAAGTATAATAGTACAAAATGTCTGTTTTCAGACAATGTTTGGTCTCTACAACACAGCATTTAGCAAAAAAAAATCACTCATGTTACTAGTTCATGAAATGAAAACTTCACTATAAAGGAAACTATGACAGCATTTATTATAATTTCTTCTACATATGGATTTACTATATGTGTGTTGTACAAACCATGTCCTTAAACTAAATCTTTTATTTTAAAGTTCAACTCCTGCAGCTTAAACACTGGTTCATGGTTATTCTTTAAATTGTTGTATGTTCCTTATCAGAGGGAATTTTGTTAGGGAAGAAATGGAATCATAATTTGAAAATCTGATGCTAAAAGCATCATTTCCTGTAATATGAGAAGCAACTTACCCATTAGCACGACAGTAAAAATAACTAACGCATTTAGACATTGTGCCACAAAAGGAATAGATTTGGTCTTGGCTCACTGACCAGAACCTAATAATTTTCTTCGCAAAAAAGGACTAATGACTTTGTCAAAATTAACTGTTTCCAAATTCTAGTGACACTAAATATTTTATTTTATTGGCAATAGGTTCTGATGCTTTGAATCTTAAATCAAATGCTGTAGCAGACTTAACAAGCATATTCTTCTTACAAAAACACTCTCCAAGCACCTGCATCTAAATTACATGCCATGTGCTATCAGACAGCCCAGGACTTCAAACTCAATCAACTCTGCTTTCCTCCAAGGGTTACAGCACCAGTGGAATGTAGCCTATTCCTCTCAACCACACTAGGGACCTAGTTTAAAGTTTATGTTTCCAAAAAAGAGGGGGGGAAAGGACATTAAAAGTAAATATACAACAGGAGGTTCATTGGAGTCCTTTGACCCCCTGTAAACCTGGCTTATCCTGTGCTAAAAGAACTCCTGTGCTGTACAGACTGGGAGTGTTTTCAAGGACTGTGATGCTAAATTACTGCCAAAGAGTGTAACCGGTGCTGTCCTTGGCTGACCATGGGTGCAGCTCCAAAGGGAATTTTGAGAACGATTAAAGGGCAAAATTGGTAACCCAGCATAAATATTATTTCATTACAAGCTAGCAGCTTACAAATCCCCTCCTATTTGTTCTACTCTCTTGGGAAAATAGATGCCAGTTTCCATATGGTAGTAATATATCATGTGATCTCTAAAAGGCATACCCTAATTTGGACTTATTTACTCTTTTATGTCTTCATATCTATAAATTATGAAAAGCTAAAAAGGTTAAATTCTTTCCTACTACAAGCTATGTTGTAAACCCCAAACTGAAAGTGTAGCTGCCGAAGCCTTTGTCATTTACACTTTATTTTGGGCACTTTCTCTTTCTTCTTTCCTAGAAAATTGAATCCCCAGATGTGTCTGGCTAAATAATAGGGGGCAAGGCAGGAGGTGAATTGTCTCATTTTTCTGTCAAAGTAGTAGAAACAATGACTGGAAGAAGACAATTTTAAAACCATTAACTGTTCCACGCGCATTTATTTTTAGCTTAGTCCATAATTGTTTTGATTTTTAAAAGAATTAAGCTGTTTGATTGGCTTCTGTTCATTCACATAAACCATTCATAGCTGTTTGAAGACTGCACAAGTGGCATTTAAAGAAGTATTAACTAACTGAGCTGATCCTCCTCCCCTTAACATCCTACCAGTTTTTCCTTTTTCTTTTTCTCCCAGATACACTAATAAAATCAAATCACAGAGGATCAAAAGAGAAATAGCTCTTCAAGAATTCTTGAGAAAGTATTTCTTTGCTTTTAAGACAGCAAACCAAATAGAAGCAGCTACTTGGTCTTCCCCCTTTAGAATAAGTTTGGTCACAGCATTAACTTTTTTTCTTAATTCACAGTTTATTCTCTTTGATATGCACACAGTAGTAGTACACTGGAAAAATTGGAATCATTATTCCTAATTTGACACTGCTATTAAAAGAGGATTGGGCCTATTCACCACAGTCTTCAACTTGTGCTTTCTGTGAAGAAGAATGATTTGCCAAAAGACCTGAAAAATGGCATAAACCTACATTCATTATATTCCTGTAGCATCTAGACCTGAGATTGGGGTTCCATGATGCTAGATGCCATTCCATACACAGCATGAATGTCCTACCTAGAAATGTTAGCAGCCCCGGCAAACAAACAAATGGTAGGAGAAGGTATAGATAAATCTTATTAACTCCCCATTTTCCAGATAGGGAGTTGAGACCAAATAAATAAACTTGACTAATTTCATACTAGGAAGAAAGTGAGAGAGACAAGAACTGAATTCACATCTCCTTGAGCCTCAGTTCAATCCCTTAACTTTAAGTAAATATAATAATTTATGTCACTGATAAAAATGGGGGGCAGAGATGCATGTTGCCCCAATGTGCTCGGGCTACCACCAGGGCCTCTGCACTGTCATTCCTAATACATTCAGGGCCTTTTTTATGCTATGAGCAATCAGCAAGAGAAGTGCCTGCCTGCTAACAGCATTAAGTACAAAAAGAAAGAGGAGGCATGATGCCCTTTCTGATTTTGACTACATCTGATATTTTTAGAAAGTATAAAAAATACTTTTGAATTTTTAACAATAAAGCTGCCAGTATCTGACTTCTCCTCACTGATTTTCTATTTTCTCATTTTTGCTTCAATATCCATTTCTGCTTCTTGCAGCATTTAAAAACTGGAAATAAAATAAGTTGCAGCACCCTTACAGAAAAACAAAGAGAGTACTAAATACAGACAATTAAGTTAATGACAAGATAGTTGTGTTCTTTGATGCATCATCTCTACTTTCAGAGCTAGTATCAGGTATTTGTCTGGTGTGATGGTAGGTGCAAAAGGGCACGTCTATATGAGACCTTTATTGCACAGTAAACTAATCTACTGCACAGTAGAGTGTCACCATCTATACATGTGGGACATTTACTGTGCAATAAAGTAGGCTACTGAGCAGTTACCTAAAACCTGTAAATACAGGTGTAGCCTGGGTCCACCAGGATAAGTGCTCCCTCCTCAAATGGAAGGGAAATGTTGGCAAGGCAGGAGTGCTGTGAGAGGGATCTGTAAGTACAGGCCAGTTCCCTCTTCTCCCTATAAAGTTAGGCCAGGACAAGGGATGGCTTAACTATGTACAAATGTATTATATACAAGATTTAAATAAAAGCAATATTAATAAACATATTTCTAATATGCAATAGTTATACAGATATATTTTTATTATTATTATTATGAAATAAAGGCTAGAAGATGATGCCCCCTCAGAGCCTTCACACCCAGCACAGGTAAGTGAATAAACTGAAATAGGTAAACAACATGTGAATTACTGGCAAGATTATTGACAAGGATTTCTATAGCGCGTCTATGTATATAAATCAAATAACCAACCAATCACAGTGTGGTTAACAAAATGTAAGGGTCTGGTTTACACAACAGTTATAAAACTGATCTTATTAAGGGTCTCCAAAGCCCTGGGAGGCCCCAGGGATTAGTGTTAAAAACCCACATATCTCTTCTGGCCTCTAGAGAGCCTCTAAACATCAGGGGAAGGGGCAGGGTTCCAGTGGCTCCTATCCTGTAGGGCCCTTTTCCCCAGCAACTCACGAATCCATGGCCTTGGATGGTTGGTCCTTGTCTTTCAGCATGCAGGCCCCTCCACATGTGAGGTCCCGGGGCTCCTGGATCCTTCTTGGACTGCTGGCTATTGGAGGCCCTGTGCACCATCCCCATGCAGCATGCGCTCTGCCTTCTGCTAGGGGGTTGGAGGCCCGGGCCTAGTGGCCCTGTGCACGTGCACATGCACATGCATCGGGGGTTCCGGCCTCATGCTGGGGTTGCAGACCCGCGCATCTCTGTCCAGTGTGGAGCTGGCTGGTCCGCAAGGTGCGGCACCCTTATGGAAAAGCAAAGAGAATACTAAAGAGAGGCAGTGAAGTTAGTGGCAAGTTAGTTGTGTTCCCAGCCCTCACCTGCTCCCTGGAGCTGCCAGCTCCATGCCACACAGAGCCACTCCCTGGAGCTGTCAGCTCTGTACCAAGCAAAGCATTCTGGGGGCCAGGCAGGGGCTGGGTTTCCAGCCCCCAGCCACATCTCAGAGCAACCAGCTCTGCACCAACCAGGGAAGCTGGCAGCAAGCCTCATGCCTTCCCACATACCAAGAGGCTTGTCTGCAGCTGCCCCACGCCCAGAACAGCTCCCAGCAAACCCCCTGCCCAGCAACCAAGGCCTGCCCAGCAGGGGGACCACTTGCAGCTGTGTGTTCCAAAGGGCATCAGGTCCCCTCCCAGTGTGCACGGGGCTAGAAGACAGCTGCCACTACAGCTAGAAGAGCTTTTCTGCCCCTATGCTCATTGGGACCAGCACTGTGCCCCTTGCCAGCCCATAGGCTAGCACCTTGGGAAGTCTGAAGCACCTCCTGGCTGCTGTAGGGGGCCAGAGCAGGATGGGAGCAAATCTGCTCCCAACAAGGAACATGTGTAGATGTGCTCCCAGGGAAGGCTTAAAGCATGGTAAGCCTAATGAAATTTAATAGCATATGTAGACATGCCCAAAGAGAATGAAAGCTTAGATCTGCTTTCCACTGGCAACACTGGTGGATTAGGGATTGAGACCGTAGGGTACTTGAGGGCCCCTATCCTAGAGCCCAGGGCTAAGAAGCAGGCCCACAGTCACAAAGAGATGGGAGCAGGCAGGGCCAGGGATCTGTAGCCTGTGAGATGTGAGAACCAGGGTCAGGGACCTGCAGTCCACAAGGGATAAGAACCAGGGTCAGGGACCCATAGCCCAGAAAGGGCAAAAACAAGTAGGGTCAGGGACCCATAGCTTGAAAAGGATGGAATCTGTTGGAGGAAATGAGAACTCAGCAGGAGGGGCAGAGAATGCAAGCCCAAGTGCAAGTGAGGTTGAGATGTGTTTGGGGTACAGGCTTGAGCCCAGGAGGGGTAGCAGATGCAGGTCTACACCCAAGATGGGTTGATATTGTTTGAGGTACAAAGGCCTGAGCCCAGGAGGGTCTGGAACAGTTAAAGGCACTGGGACTGGAAGCTCCAACAATGGCGGAGACTGTCTGGAGTTTAGAGGTCCCCATGGACTGGAGTTGACAATGGGGCCCATGGATAACAGATTGACTGGGTTGAACAATGGGGCTTAACACACAATGATGAGTGAGTGATTGGTAACATCTGTGAGACTTTCGTGTGGCTAAAAGGGGAGATGAGAAGGCCATGTAATTAGCCTTTGAGGCAATGACCAGTGACACCTGTATTCATTAGAATGCAATCTTGTTTGGGGATCCCTGGGGCCTCCTCCCTTTTTCTAAAAGCATAATTACACCAAGGCATAGCAGGTGAATGGAAGGGGAGATCGCCCAAAGGAAGTAAAGGTGATGAGGGCTAAGGGGCCTCCAGGCACATCATGGCCACCCATGGGGTGGGACCCTGTTACAGAGAGGAGGAGAAACTGACCTTTTTCTCATACGCATCAAAGGCTAGAGAGAATTTGAAGTTCACCCCTTAGATCTTAGAGCATTCCTGCAAACTGTGTTCACGTTGGCATGCAGGGAAAAGAAGAGTGGAACTATAGCCTGTAATGGAGCTACAGATAAAGCATTTGCTAGTTGAATCTCCTCTACCACCCTGAAAGAACTGGTGAACTTGCTGCAAGATCACATTCTCCCTTCTCCCTTGAGGATTGAATAAATAAAGGGAATTTGGTAAGACTAGACATTTAGGACATGGACTCTGGGATTTGGAGCATGAGGGACTTGACCAGAAGGACAGGTAGATGTAGAGCAGTGATTCTTAACCTGGGTGCCATGGTACCAGGGTGTGCTGCAAGATTCTTTATATGGTGCCATGGAGTGCAGTGTAATATTAGTACTGCTAGGTATACAAACACCTACACACAATTCACAAGATGAACCCAACCCAAAGGGCATTTATACACATACTTTTTTGTGCTACAATGCACTGAAGATCTGATGTGTTGAAGCAGATTTGATTAATCAAGTCTGCTCTGGACACGAGCTGACATGCACCACGCTGCATCACTTGCAGTTGTTTAAGTGGTGAAATGCGCATCAGCATGGAGAAAATGGAAGCGGTGCGCTTTTGAACTGAAACACCTTTGCTGTGTTTCAGCAAGGTGCACTTTTCAAAGCACCTGGCGCTGCAGCACATACATGTGTAAAAATGCCCAAAGATTTAAAATATAAATCCATTGTGTCGATATCATTCTAACGGGTTGTGATCTTTCTGAGTTCTTTGCAACAGAAGCATTTCTGTATTATTTCTCCATAGTCAAAAAAATCAGTGAAAGCTAAGAGCTACCACTTCCTGGCGGGTGACTTGAGTTTAACAAGGCTGAGAACCACTGATGCAGAGAAAGATTTTTGGGACTTGCAAAGCAGCAAAAAAAAAAAAAAAATGCTGAGAGCAATAGGTTAGTAAAGATAACATCTGGGACAGAAAACAAGGAAATAGAGGAAGGTGAATGAAATTCTGAGAACACGAAAAGAAAGGACAGGCATAGATAGGTGGAAGTGTAGGTTATTGGCAGGCCATAATCAGATGCTGAAGGGTAGGAGGTAGATATTAAAAGAACATGGTGAAGAAAGGAGAGAGTTCTCCACAAAGAAAAAAAGCATAGATAAAAGAGGGCCAGAAAGAAAGAAGTCAAAGGCAATTATGGAAAGGATATATCAGAATCTACCATTTATTAAATACAACAAATATGAACCCAATTATATGACAAGCCTCCCAGCGCTAGCAATTTATGCAGCAGAGATGTATTGAGTGATGCAGGCAAAAATAACTTAATATTTAATATATTGTTTCAAATTAGCCCTAATGCTGCTCCTATTGATTTTCAGTGGCAGTAGCAAGACCAATGGTGAATGCTCTTGCAAATCTATTCTGTAACGTTTATGTTAAAAACTATGCTTTTAAAAATCAGAAAACATCAATAGTACAGACTGAGCACTCAGCCCCACTCCATCTGGAATCCCTTATATCCTGAACTGGAATCTTTTACAAAAAAACTGTGTCTACAGCTCTCATAGTGGTGCTATTTATGCTGATTTTTTACAGAGCCTGTATTGGTGGGGGATAGTATCTGTATTTGTGTAGTATAGAGTTAAATGTGGACCTAATGTGTGACAGCTCTTGAAAAGACAGATGGTTGAGAGGTATGGCTGGCACAGAGGCAACTTCTCTGCAGTAAACATTAGTTCTTTTCTATTTATTTTCTTCCTAGAATCACAGCCACTTCTGTCCCCCCTTTCATCTATTCAGGAAAAAAATTGGAGGCAAGACAGGCTCCTCTTATGTCCTGCACTTACATAAACAAAATCAGTCTTTCAAATTGAGAGAGACTCATACCTAGTACAAAGTTAATAACTGAGCTCTAAATCCAATGTCCCTTCACTATCCAACACTTAGCATTCAGGGGTGGTCGAGTCCGTAACTGAGCTACCTCACCATGGAGCAGCAAGAATTCAGAGATTTATTTTATGCTATTGGCATTCACCAAGTCCTTTTTTGTGCACTATATCTCAAGCAGCTTTACAGAGCAATTAACTATATACCTACAGCACAGTTCCACTGGAATCATTTATAGCAGCTTTTCATGCCTTCAACAAAATCTGACACTTCATACTCACTTGATTAGAGAATAGTTAAGAATTCTGAAATCCAAAGCTAAAACACTGAATGAGGAGAATACAGGTCTCTCTCCCTGGATTTATTTTATATATGTATCTACATAGATATTAAATATTATGTTTTCAGAAGTGCTTCAGCAAAGATTTTGCTGCTATCAGCAAATTACATATTATTGGCCAGTTCTAAAAGCTACAGCCTCTATTTTTTTTTTATTCCCAGAGTCGCAAGTGTAAATAATTTTGAAAACAGTTTTGTACCAGTAATTATACTTAGGTGGACTTTAACCCTCTTAGATATCTAAGCTCCCAACTAATATCCTGACTAGATATCTAAGCTCCCAACCACCACCACCCTAATAATAAAGCAGCTGTAGGCAGATATTCAGAGAATAGCACTGTATGATGAAATCTGTTGTTGAAGAAAAGAATGTTGGTTATAACATTTTGAATTAAGGAGATGGGTTTCAGGGAGCCTAGAGAAAAGGAGATATCATGGGTAAGTGATTTAGCTGACCTAGAGAGAGAGGGTTATATTTGGGAAAGCGGTGATAAAATGTACTTGCAACCTAGATGTATGTAGAAAGGGAGAGGGATGTGGAGGAGTACAAGAAGATTTCAAGTTATGAGTGTTAGATACCATGAAGAAGGAAGCGATGCCAACAGCCATAATAAAAAATGATGAAAACAGGAGGAAAAAGAACAAGCTTAATTTTAGCTACATGCAGCCTGAGGAAGAAGGGAAGAGATGGGGCAGGTGTGGAAAGAAGATGACTTCATACAGATAATGAAGGAAGAAAGGGGCAGGTTTGATCACAAGGGGGCAAACTCTAATTTCACTTTCTGAGCCCAAATGACACTTTTTTCAAACCAAACTTTTAGATTAAGAGCTTGCCTTTACACTTGAGCCTTAGAAGTAGAACTGTAGATTTTGCAGGGAAAGCTAGGTATTCTTTATAATAACGGGTATCAACTTCAGGTCATCTTTCTGTCCTCTTTAAATCAGGGTCAGCCCTGATTTTGCCTACAGCATAACCCTGCCTCCCCACCAGGAAGAGGCTTGCACTGCTGCTGCCTGCCAGCACTGCTACTGGGGTCTCCATGGAAAATGGCCCCAGCCACGTGGGCGGGAACTGCTGGGAAATGGAGTCCACTGCCAGCCAAATCTGGCTGCCCCTGATTTAAAGAGGAAAGAAAGATGACCTGAAGTTGACACCTGCTATTATGAAGAATACCTAGCTTTCACTACAAAATCTACAGTTCTGCTTCTAAGGCTCAAGTTTAAAGGCAAGCTCTTAGTCTAAAAGTTTGGTTTGAAAAAACTGTCATTTGGGCTTGGAAAGTAAAATTAGAGTTTGCCCCCTTGTGATCAAACCTGCCCCTTTCTTTCTTCATTATCTGTATGAAGTCATCTTCATTCCACACCTGCCCCATCTCTTCCCTTCTTCCTCAGACTGAATGTAGCTAAAATTAAGCTTGTTCTTTTTCCTCCTGTTTTCATCATTTTTATTATGGCTGCTGGCATCACTTCCTTCTTCGTGGTATCTAACACTCATAACTTGAAATCTTCTTGTACTCCTCCATATCCATCTCCCTTTTTACATACATCTAGGTTGCAAGTACATTTTATCACCTCTTTCCCAAATATAACCCTCTCTCTCTAGGTCAGCTAAATCACTTACCCATGATTGTTATCTCCTTTTCTCTAGGCTCCCTGAAACCCATCTCCTTAATTCAAAATGTTATCACCAACATTCTTTTCTTCAACCACAGATTTCATCATACAGTGCTATTCACTGAATAGGTACATTGGCCTCCCTTTGCCCATGAAATTTAAACTCATGCTCACATCCCACAATTCTGCCCCAAGGAACATCACAGATCTTATCTCCTACAACATTCCTTTAGTTTACTTAGTGTTGTTAGCCTCTCTATCACTTCATTTTCTTGTGCCACTCCTGTCTCCCATGCCCCCTTTGGGTATTGTCTAGTGCATAGACGGCTCATTTAGCCAGTTCAGGGAAGCCTATTCTCTGTGCTTCCAAAACCCTCCCCAAGACTCAATCTTTCAGAAAGGCCTATAAATATACACAAATGAAAAGGATTAAAAATATCTATGATAACTCCCGTCTCTGGTTATCCCTGAGCAACTTGTCTTTCTATATCTGTCTATAATCTAGACTGCAAACTCTCCAGGGCAGGTACTGTCTTGCTAGATGTGCCGTGTACAAGGCCAAGTACATTTGTCAGTGCTTGACAAATGATAACTGTCTCCACCCCTAATTGACTAATGAAAACAGTGAAACTGCAGGAAACTGGCCATGGTCTAATCAGCATATCCCAGAATATGCAAGCAAACATTTGGGGGGGGGGGGGGGGGTACCCCGCATTTTCCAGAAAACAAAGACAGACATGGGTAAAAATGAATGAAACAGCCAAAATAATATCATCATTCCTTCTTTTCCTCATCTTGGCTAATGGGGAAAAGTGTAATAGCTTGTTTTATCCTTCAACCGATTCTGGGTGTGGGCTCTATTCTTACCCAAGGTAGATTATGTATATCATAATTCAACAATCTGTTTAATGTGTGTGTGTATATCAAGACACTTCAACAGCATGTGTGCTGTATGTGGCACTGCTTCCATCACTCTATAGGGGCAAGCAGAGTTTCAAATAGTGGGTCAAACAGACCCATGAAAGCCCACAGGTAACAAAATCAAGAGACACATATGACTCAAAAGCCTCAGCTACAGATCCCTGCTTTAAAAGTTCCACTATTACTAATCCATTGCAAAATATTTTCAATTATTGTACATATTGCCTCCAAACATTTTCTTAAAGGATGGAAGTTCTTTATTTCTTGTTCTCTACAAGTAGTTTATGTCCCTTTTTCACAATATCAAAGACTGAGAGCCATGTTGCACCTAATGTGTTAAAATGTGAGCAGCTTCATGTTCAAGCTGTAAAACATGCTAAATGTACACATAATGTATCAGTTATGACTTTTGGTGGGAGAAGCATCTCCAAATCATGTTAAGTAACATGTGCTATCATCTGACTGCTTCATGGAGTTAATATAACCAATTTACAATCTTCACCCTGCCATGACGTGAGTCAGGGACCCTTCTCTGTACCAAGCCTCCAGGTGGGATTAGGAAAGCCACACAGCAGGAAGAAGGATCCTGGATCTTTAACTTGTCAGGTTCTTCCAGGATCAAGCTAAAGGCTGGGTGCCCAGAGCCCTGGAGGGTCCTGGCGCTGGGACTGACAATCAGCTGATTATTGGTCTCAGTCCCAGCACCACACCAGAGCCAGTTCAAAACTCCAGTGCAGTTCCAGGGCTCAGACTGACAATCAGAGGTGTGCATGTTAGAGATCTTGCTAAGCCTTACCATGCGACTGTTCAAAACACATTCTGCACAGATTTCACGTATAAGAAGTGCCCCATGCAACAAGGCCCTGACCTTTCTTCCCAACTGGTAAGATCATAAGCTTTCCAGGGATGCTGAGTTTCAGTTTGGACAAAGGAAAGCCAACTATCTCATTTATCTCATAGACCAGGGGCGGGCAATTATTTTGGACAGAGGGCCGCTTACTGAGTTTCGGCAAGCCATCGAGGGCTGCATGACAGGCAGCCCAAGGCAGATTAATATTAATTTTCTAAATTTGTTAGGGGTCCTGCAGGCTGGATAGAATGGCCTGGAGGGCCGCATCTGGACCCCAGGCTTCATTTTGCCCACCCCTGTCACAGATCCTGAAAACTGCCAGCACTGAAATATTTCAGCCTCAAATGTAAGTAACAGCAGAATCTAAAAATCAAAATTTGGAAGCAAAGTTTATTTCTGAAAATCTACTCCCACAAAAAAATATTTTAACTAAGGGCCTTGCATCTTCCCTATGCCACTAGCCATGACTACTATTAATTACTATCACCTTCTAGCAAAAGTTCATCCACCTCATACACGAAAAAAGTAGGTGGCCTCCTTTCTTGTACAAATAACATTTTGAATGCCAAGACTTTCTGATACATTAACGCATCAAACTCACCTCAAATGGGTGGCTGAACATTGAGTTACCCCTATAAAGCTCCAGTTACCTTCCCCCTAGATTTGATGGGGTAGAAAGAGCAGGTTATGCAAGTGCAAAGGTAGCAGCACAAACAGCTGCAAGTAAAAGAGATATCACAACTGTGAAAGAGAAAGTAAAGTCAGGAACAAAAAGGAGTATTGTTAATTTAGTTTTTGTTTGGTTTTCTTAAAGTATTATTTAATAGAAAGACAAATTGCATATTCATTCTCTGAATGTATGGCTAGTATCCAATCACTGTACTGTGCTAGCCTGTTTTCAACCATATAACAAAGAAAACAGTTTGTGAAGCCAAAAATAGAGGTAAAGGGTAAAGTTGACAGAACCCCAACAGTGTGTGTGGTCCCCACAGTGAGAAGCCCCCATTACAGGGGCTATTAACTCACTTTGGTGTTGAGCCATGTTGTGGACTATTCCAACAGGTGTAATTAATGTCAAGTGGACTAGCACAAGTCCTGCTGACCTCTCGCTGTCTTGCCCATTGCCTAGACTTTTTTTCATTAACTTAATCAACAGTTTTTCAAGGCAAAGAGATTCTCAATCCCTTTCTTCCCCTCCACCAGCCCGCAGATACATGCTAACAATGTGGGCTTACTGGTTAGGAAATCTGATTTCTCGTTACTTAATTGATGTTATTTATTTGCATATATAACATTGCAGCATGCATGAGGTTTCACAGGTAATTAAAAAGACATTTCATGGACTTTCCAGTCTAAAAGAGGCAGTTGAAGAGAAACCTATGGCTCATCTGCAGTAAGGGGACTGGATGTATTCTCTATAAAAAAAAATAAAATGTGAGAGAGCTCCTGATTTCCTAATGTTTACATAATAAAGGGTAATCAAATAAATAATTCAAGCTGTGTTCTCATCTTGTTTATTCGAAGAAGGAAATGGAATATATATTTAACCTGTATTCATATCATTTGCCAATAAACAAGGAACTGATGCCCTCATTCTGTAAACTTGGAACTTAGAAGAAGGAACATGTGTTATTTCAAACTAAATGAAGCTTGAAAAGTTTAGTGTGGTGGAGATCTCTCAATTCAATTGTGTATGGCTGAATTTTCCATAAAGTAATAAACAGCCAGTGAAATGGGTTTATATTCAGATACACTTGGCTCAGCAGACTGTGGTTTAGCCCCATAGGTAAGCTCAGATTCGACATAGGTCAAAATAAAATACTCTTTGGTGACTCATCACGGTAACTGAAGTCTTATGCTTGGAGAACCAGTTAAGAGGGTTGAGATCCAATTCTCCCACAGTCCTTGCAGCTGTAGCAGGCCTGGTTCATAAGTGCCCAGTTCAAGCAATCCAGGGAGTCTGATGTGCCTGACTTTCACTGAGAAAACAGAAGAAGGGAGCCTTGAGATGCACAGCCATAACATAAATTTAAAAAAGTGCTTTAACATTTCCAACTGTCCACACATGTTGAAGAAAGTTGCACCTATGTTATATTACTCAGCATGTGTTTCCAATTGTAACAACAATGCACATTTGTTCAGCTACATGCTGGCTGCTAACTACACTACTAGCTGTGTTTAAATATGGCATGGCCTATGACTCCTATTCAGGGGTCAAGTGTCTGGCATGCGCTTGCTATGTTATGGTTGGTATAATCTTATATTCACCCAAGCAACAGACCTAGACCCTTTGATGTCAAGAAGGCTTGTGAACATACAATATGTATACATGGTATATGTACCTTTTAAGCTAACCAGACATAAAGAAAAAAAAGGGAAAGTTTCTATCCCTGTAGGCCTTCGTAGCTCTTTTCATTCCCTTCTCAATCTTATCTTTTCTCTAAAAAATTAAATAATCACATTTCCTTCCACTCAGAAAAAAACAAGGTTGATTACCTCTTAACTAATGTTCACAAGAATTTTCTTCTTTTATGTAACTGAAGCTTTACTTTTCTATGCAGGAAAGTAGACTTACGTTATACCATGGAATTTTACGGCAGTACTGGAAACTATGTATTTATCAAAATGTTTACATTCACAGCTTTCAGTGTTTCAGTTTCATGGATTTATGATATGCCCCAAATTTTCACTTTGAGCTGCTATGCCTTCAGAGTGGGGAGATAAAATGGTAAAAAGAATTAAGCATCCTTTTATATAAGAATAACCTACTTTACAACTGCAATAGAAATTTAGCAATAAAAGGAGTCTGTATCATTAATCCATGAAAAAAAGAAATTGAGCGTAGCCAGTGGAAGCCATTTTTGGGAGTGTGTTTTTTTTATTTCTTCAGTCATTTTGCTTTGCTTAAGACACTATAGGCAAGGTCTGTAGTGCTTTGGTTTATCAAGGTCGTTTGACTAAGGTGGCTTGATACTTCCTGCTGTTGTTAGTATTATTATTATTATTATTATTAACAACAACAACTGTGTGTGCTTATCATTTTGTGATACTTTAACCCTTTTGGCTGAAAATTTCCATGGTGGTCCCTGCCTCAGGTAAATTCTTTTTTTCGTTTTTTTTATTTCAGCAGCAATAGTTCAACTCCTACACAAAACAAGACTAAGGAAAAATACATTGTTTTAACCATGTTAAACATAGACAACCTGAATTCTAGCATTCTGTATCTTCTAAGGATTCACCTGTACAATCTTAATACCATATCTCTTTTGTGCAAATAAATACATGGAGAAACCAAGTAATCCAGGATGCATTTGTTCCTTTCACTTTTGAAAAATTCTTTGAATATTCTTCTCCAGTGAACATGTCAAGAAAACAGTAGCATGGAAAAAAGATCCTATTCAGATTAGAATTTTAATGAAGGAAGCCATTAAAATGAAAAAAAAACCCAAAACCAAAATGCTATTTAAAGATTTTATGCCATCCCCATTGTAAAATATTTCATCCTGTTCTTCTTACCCTGCAGGCTTCATGGCGTCATCTGGCCGCCGCAATGGAGCCACATCTTTCAACCACACCCAGGGCTTTCAGGGTGCCACTTAGGTCACAGCATAAAGATGGCCCCAAGAATGATGAACATGGTCTCTGTTTATATCTAAACATAGACCAAATGTTTCCAGTGAAATCCCAAAGCAGAGGGATCAGTTTAACAGTTTATTCACCCCCAAAGAATTTTCTCTCTTTAGCAAAGTGCAGTGATGTCTTTAGAGGCTTGTATACAGAACCTGGAACAGAAAGCAAGTTCTTATGTTGGTCACCTTAAAATGAAACAATATAATCCTGATTATGATAGGGCACAAGACAAGTTTCCGCATCGTATTTACTAGAGAAATCAGGATTGATTTAGCATTGGGTTTCCTCAGAAATTCCCCCAGTTGTACTTTGTTTTCCTTTTCTAATTCAATTTGTCTTTTCAAAGTTTGCAGATCTTTCTCTTTAAAAAAAAGATAGAAACCTAGACACAAAGGGGAAAAGATTGAGGATTAAATCACGTTATTAAAACAAACATGTCTATTGGTTTATGTTACGTGTCACTCATCTCACAGAGAGAACCAGTCGGTATGGGCATATGAGGGTTGTTGCCACCATCTTCTCATATAGATCACTGAACATTCAAGCTGCCAACATACTCAGTGTAGTTACTAGGGCTAATATCCAGCCAGACTAGCACGTTGAAAGGTGAATAGTTCATAGGAATAGTAGCTGAATGAGTTGATTCTGTTATTGCTTTGGGGAAATTGAGGGCAATATCTATTTACTAACAAATTCAGCAATCGAGCCATCTGGACAGAATTTTAAATAGAATGAATAAGGAGCATAGATCTGGCCTATCTGGCTAGTTCATTATGCCCCACCCTTCACACTGTACTAAGTTTCAGTGGAAACTATGGAATGCTTGGCACTTGGGAAAAATCAGGCCACTTCTGAAAAGCCTGTATGCCATCTTAGAAACCAAAGTTTGGAAACTCATTTTTGTCAAGCCTAACGGAAAATACAGGTAGCAGGAAAACACCAGCTCTGCTAAAATCATATTTGTGGGGGGAAGAAGTTATATCATATACAACTAGAGACAGATGGATGGTATAGATGTCAAAGTGAGTGAGTTCCACATGCTTAGCTCATACCTCAACTAGGAATAATTGTTTTTCGACCTAGGAGACTGGAATCATATGTGGTTACCCCAAGTAGTGTTCTAATGATAGCAGGCCAAAAAACTTTTACTGGAGTCAACAAGGGCTAGGAAAGCATAAAGACAGCATGCATAGCATCTGGGAGAGTGAAGAGAAAGCTTCCAGACAATACATGAACAGCTCACTTTGGCCAACATTTTATGCAGTATGGATTGGCTGCAATAAAGGGTAGGAATAGAAAGGGAAGGAAGGAAACTGAAAGAAAAAATTTCTGTGGGTGTAAACCTGAAGGGTGTCTGAGAATACAAATACCTTGGCTTTAACCTAGAGAGAATTGTTCTACTACATAATCATTGGGAGGAAAATGAATTATGCATCTGTGCTGCTTATGCATGTGTACCTATATATCATTAAATAGAAATACACAATAAATATGTGTTAAAAAACCTCAGGTCAGGTATTGGCAGCTAACATGCAAAAACCCACAGGGGACCAAATTCAGGGGGAACAAATTCAGACATCAGTTATACCATCTTAGTCTAAATTGGCTTACATGAATTTAATGGATTGCAAAATTTAGCCCATAGTGTATGTAAAGCTAAAACATATTTTCATGCTCCCTAAAGAAGAATGAATGGGAAGTGAGAGTTTCAGATCTCCTACCTAACAGATCAAGCCTTAGTAAAAAGCAAATATTGTGATTGAGCTATTTGCTGTTTGTCCTGATCTGCATGTAACATTTTTTCCACCCACATCACCAACATAAACATAAATGTTTAAGCCCTTTATTGTGAAAGCTGACATGGAGGTAGATTGGCAATCTTACAGATCCTTAACCAGCGCGTCTAGCAGAGAGTGCTGGCAATCTCCCTACACAGGAGTGGAGCCAGGAAACTTGCACATAGATCCCCCTTTTCTCCCTTGCAATCCAGTCTGAGAATTTTGTGATGGTATTGCTCCTTTTCTTTAAACCTAACAAAATATTAGAAATCAGTATTATAGTCATCCATGTCCATCACATTACAAACCCAAGTCAGCCATAAAAGACAGAGAAGCGTAGCTAGCTACAAAGGTTTCATGCATTAGTAGAGCTTATCAGACAAAGGCCAGGTACAGACATAAGACTTTTACCACTGTAAGTGATCAGAAACCATGCCTGTATCAGAACAGAAGTTTGACACACAAAACAAGTCTATACCCAGAAGTTCGGAATACATAGACTGGCTTAAAAATTGCAGAACCCAGTTGAAGATTTGCCACACACTTCTCCCCCCAACCAAAGGCCAAATGTGTTTTCTGTTCACTACCAATCTAAACTATGCCACTTATAGAAAACCACATAACTTGGATAGATTCCACCTTGGGCTTTTTCAATGTCTGTACCTAGCCCAGGGCTCTGTGGCCTGTAGAGTATGTTAGTTGAGAATCTATCTAATGATAGTATTGGTCAATAAATCCTATGCCAGTTTTGCTTATTCAGCATGCCAAGTAATAGTTCTACATTTCACTGTCCAAGCAGTTACAAATGTTTCCATGTTTTTGTTCTTGTCTTTCCATTTCCTCAGCATTATTTTAAAAATCAATATTCTCAGCAAGTAAAAAATTACAAGATAATCAAATCTGTTTCTTACAGAAAAAGGAAATGGAAAAATGGAATCAACAGAAATTTTCACTTAGTAACCACCACTTATGCATACCACCAAGCATTCTGCCAATGAAACTTGTGCTCAGAGGAGTTACTCAAAATAAACAAACTGCCTTTCTACTGCAAAAGTGCATGGCCTATCAGTCTTGCCATCTGGTCAGTTGCCTGTGGTCACTTGCCAGTTGACCAGTTAGAGAAACTTTTCATATCTACCCATCATACACTTTCAATCTGAATTTGGCATATCCACATCAGTTCCCATGGGGAAGGACCAAACAGGTAATAATTCCATGGATTCAAGCCAAATTACCTTTTTCTCCATATAAAAATGGAGAAATAAAATCCTATTATTTGTTATTTATGATTTTAATGGTAAAGTTAGGATACTTTACTGTTTACATGCACACACACATGAAATACTGCATCAGCTAATTTAAAAATCGCATATGCTTTAACAGTTACTCAGATTCTATATAATAAGTAAATTAAAAAAAATATGAGATGAAATAAAATTAAATAAATTCCCCTCTGGATTTTTATTATAATACTTGCTGAGAACACACACTATATGATATTTTTTAATAAATGGCCTCACTGAAGGTGCAGTATTTCTCATCCATTTAAATGTATCATATTTTTCCTCAAGTAATAAAGCATAAACCAATTCACATTTAAGGCCATTGCTATTGAATTCCAGATGTGTTGAAAGAATGCTGCCTATTTTAAAATTATGGGCCAGATTCACCAGTATGCTCTGACTACTTCAGTGACTCTAGCAACCAAAATAAGCTGTGAACTTGGCCTAAATGACCAGTTAAGTAGACTTTGTAGAGCAGCAAGATCAGTTCAAAGAACTGGTTAATCTGGTTCTGTGTGTGTGTGTGTGTGTGTGTGTGTGTGTGTACATATATAGATACCTACCAAAATTGTGATTTTGCAGAGATTGTAACATCTGGGATTCAAATGTCCATGAAATTCACAAAAAATAAAAAGAAAACTTACTGAGTATGTCTACACTTATGCATTTACAGCACAGTTATGAAAATTACTATGCAGTATGGGTATGTGTCTATACATACATACCCCATACTGCACAGTAGATATGGTGACTTATGCCGACTTGAGCATAAATTTGATACCACACGTGTAGACACCTTACTGCATAGTAACACTGTGTATGTGGACTGACTTGGGACTGAAGTCCCGAGTCAGTCCACACACAGTGTTAATGTGTTTTAATGCCTGCACGTGTAGATGCTGATCTATTCCAGCTTACTGCATAGTAAATTTAAGCTGATGTAAATGAACGTGTAGACACACCCACTGAAAATAAAATGCTGACTCCTGGAGTCAGGAGTCTTCATGGCAGTGTGGCCTGGCTGCTCAGCCTGCTGTGGGGAAGAGGGAGGGGGACTGCCCACATAAAGGGCAGTCCAAAATGGCTCCTGCCCCTGCCTCTTGCTGCTGAAAGGTTTGCCTGTCCTGTGGCCCTACCCCTCTCCACCAGTCATGGACAGATCTCGTAGTTATTCAGCAGTTAGGGGTGAGGCCACTGCAGCCCCTTAGCCAATCAGAAGCATGGGGAGGGCACAGCAATCAGCCCATGAATATGCTGGCTGGGCCTGCGATCTCCCTGCAAAATTAATTGGCCACCTCCTCAAGTTGACCCCTATCTGTAAATGTGTGCGTGTGTGCATGCGTGTGTGTATATATAATCTCTACATATGACACTAAACACTTTTGATTATTAAACTAAAATGACCTGAAAATATGATTTAGTTTCCATTATTAATTCTGCTTGCTTACTATTTAGAAGCTCAGCATAGTTTGGTGGACTTCAAGGCATAAAGCATAAGGAACCTATTTATTCTGGTCCTGGCTTTGTCACTAAGTATCCATAGGCAAGTCAACATTTCCTTCTTAATAAGATGTCAGTAATAATAGTAATAACAAATTTCATTAGGGGACAGATGTGTAATAAATTATGTTTCCACATTTGTTTGAAGATGTTCATATCCAATTACTATTTAGCATTTCACCTCAGCTTGGATAAAGACAATGGAATAATCAATTTGATTTATGTCTAGTCACAATCAGTTTCATTTTCCAGGTCTTGTGGACTGACATAACACTCCAGTATTTGGGTTATTTATTTTCTAAAAAGTATTTTGACTGGGAGTTTTTACCATTTATGGAAGCAGTTCTGTTTCTCTTAGATTTTATAAAATTGTGCTTTTACAAAAGATTTTTGAGCAAGCTTTGATCTGGGAATGTTCCTATACAACCAGTTTTCTCCTGCACACATTGGATGAAGGGAAATAAAGCTTGTGTCTCTTCCTCTGCTTCAACCCATGGTATTGGCTGGCCAATCATGGGAAGATGGGTGTGCCTCAATTCTTTATACTTCCTTACATAGGCAGTGACAATCAAGCCTTTTGAAGGTAGTGATTCTAAGTAAGATAACCTTGTTAGTTAACTTTGTGAAATACAAAATGAGAAACAAGGCAATTACCCGAGAATATTGTTATGCCAAAAGGTCAGGCAGGTTTCAGCATGACAACAAGCGCTCAGTCGTTTAAACTTTACGAGTTCCTATTTCAGCGGTCAGTAATGACCTGGGCCATGCCTGTCATATGGCACTTTCAATTAGGCCCCTGGCACACTTTACATTTAAGATGTGATTAACCTGTTAATCACATCTTAAGTAGCAACCTGGCCATATGTTAATGCAGTTAATGGCTTGATAAAATGAGAAATAAGCCACAAAGTTATTACACAAAAGATGTGTAATAGCTTTGTGGTTGGTTCCCATTGCACCTTAAATTGAACATGTGGCCAGGCAACAACTGATTGGGGCCCTCACCCTTGTGGGGCACATGGGAGCCATGGACTCTGAGTCTTGGCATGACAGTCAGCTGATCTGAGGTCCCAGGTGGGGATCATAATCAGCCATGTTCAGCTCCCAGCCTTGTGGGGAGTACCAGAATCCTTGACTCAAGACTAAAATTTTTGTCATCAAAACAGAGGAGCATTTCCATTAACAGCCAAATCCAGAACCAAGGGTATCTAGGTATCAACATTACCAGAACAAGACAGTTCTCACATTAAAGCCAAGACCCAGAGGAAAAATTGGAAGTAAAACAACAAGTGGTGGGAGCTGTAATAGGCCCTTACTAGGGGGCAAGGGTACTTGGGCTTACCCCCACCACTTTTTATTCCCTTTCACTCCCCACCCCCCTTTCCCATCTCTTGAGTCCTCCAAGTTGTCCCTTTCCTTTGGGGTGCCACCTGGCTGCCTTGGGTGTGGTTCATTCCCTTTCCCCCAACCATTCCTTGCCCTCATGCTCTCACTCCCTCTCCTTACATCCCCCTCTCCCCTGTGATAGTTTGATCATTGTTGCTCATGTTTTCTGGGTGCTACTGCAGCTCACTAGCAGGCTGAGGAGTTTGAAACAAGACAGCTGCCAGGTCCAGGTGTAGTCAGACCCTGATGACCCCAGGGCAGAAGTAGAGGAGTCAGAGGATCTACATCACCCTTCATAAATTCAAGCCTCAGGCCAGAGAGGCAATCTGGCCATAGGAATCCCAGGAGAAGGAGATCCCTGCAAAGAGGTAGAGGAAATGAACTCAGAACTGGGAAGAAGTGGCTCTGGTGGCAACCAGGCAGAGAAGACCAGTGATGTCACATAAGGAACTAGATACGTTCCAGAGCTTGTTTATTCTTTTGGTTTTGGCTCAAAGAGTGCTGCCCCATGGTGAGATGAACCCAAGGCAGACCATTTTGGTTTTGAGTTAAACCAATCCCCAGGATTGTGGGTGATCCTTGACCCCATGGTGTGGATGATGGCTGTAGGGAAGGCAGAGGCCATAAAAAGGTGGCACTCATAAAGTACCCCAAACCTCAACATCATTGGGAGGGCAGAGGACAGAGACTGTGAAGTTAACTCTGAGACCCACAGGGAGAAGCCAAATGGGGCTGAAAGGAGGTGGCAGGACACGTGGCAGCAAGCAAAAGAAGAGATTCAAGGACACCTTGAAGAATCTGAAGGAATACAATATTAACATCAACACCTGGGAGACTCGAGCACTGAGTCATCCCCAGTGGTGCCATACTGTACGACATGGCATCAATCATTTCAATCAACCTTGCCTCACTATGGAGGTGGATAAATGAGAGAGACAATAGGAGAGAGCTGTGACCCAACTTCACTAGGGTCTATTCCTTTCTTCCACAACTATTTTCCATGTCTGCAATCAAACATGAAGATCTTGGATTAGCAAGTCAGGTACAAACTCATCAATGACTTTCCTATGAAGTGGAAGACGGTCATCCTCATATCGAAGGATTGCTGACAATGACCAGACCAATGATATTCCCAATTCTGCAAGGAATCTGCAGAAAAAAATCTATACTAAGAGGACCAGATTTGTGTCTTCTCAGTAAGAAAGTGTTCTTAAATCTATCCTTAATTATAGTTTTGGTTGCCTTTTTATAGTGGGGGGTTTTTTGAGGCAATATTTTAGTTAAACTGTGGCTCAAGTTTTAGAAGTCTTATCTACATTTAAATTGCTATTTTTGTTTAAATTTCTAAGTAAATAAGAGAAGCCCAAGGCTCCCAGCAGGCATAAGAGATATTTTGGGCCAATCAGTCCTTTTTCACAAGGTTTATAACACCGATAAAGTTACACCTTTAAGGTATATTGGTGTTTTTGTAAAAATGTAGGGAA
>NW_005841937.1:2635223-2642191 GCF_000455745.1 Alligator sinensis | reverse complement strand
GGAAAATACTTTTCTTTTATATATTTGTCAACAATATGATTTCTTGGTTTCAGTCTAAAACCATAATTACAGCGTTGAGCTGCAATGCAATAGTTAAGTCTGAAATAAGGCTGCTATTATAAAATGTCAATTTTCCATGCAGTAAATTTCTCTTTTAAAATTACACTTTGGACTCATACTCTACTTCTCAAGGCAAGGTGGCCCTGCTAGCATGTTTTTGGCATTATATAGAGCTTTCAACATTCTTTATAGACAATGGCAAGAACCAATTACTTGCTGTTCCTAGGACTTGGTAGCACCCAAGTAGTCCATGAGTATACTATACAGTGCCAAAAAGAGACAGGAAGGTTGGCTTCATAAAATATATGGAAAAAGTAATGCTGACAAAAATCAGTTAGTAGTAAGTGTTTTTTATTCTTTTTATAGCAGTTATGTGTGGTCCTCCAAAAAAACCTGAATGTTGGCTAGCTAACTAGCAAATACAAAACCAAGTATCTGGCATCAGGTGTGAAAGGAATGAGGCACCCTCAGTTTCCCAAAGTCATTAGAATTTTTGAGAATTTCCAGCTCAAGGCTTCCCAGCTCACACCTCCTTTGTCAGCTCTCATCACCCTGCCTGAAATTATCCTGGCATTGAGAATAATTATTCATCAGTTACAATAAGTGTTCTAGACATATCTGAATTAAATACA
Source organism: Alligator sinensis (assembly GCF_000455745.1). NCBI lineage: Eukaryota > Metazoa > Chordata > Crocodylia > Alligatoridae > Alligator > Alligator sinensis. Next base: position 2,641,499 of record NW_005841937.1, on the reverse strand, counting down.
GCATGCAGTCCGGATATATCACTTGAAGAATTCATACTGTGTTAGTTACATATCCCTGTTCAATGGCTAGGGGAGTAGAAATTGTAGGTACAGCCATAGGAGGCACATCAACCACAACAGTTCCTGCTGTTCACATTCAGTACTGATGGGCACCATATAAATTCAACATCTAATATCCTCATCAGCTGAATTAGATCTTTCTCATACCCCGTGAAGAACATGTAGGAATGCACAAAGTCAATCCAAACCACATATTTAAAAAAATAATAAATTGTTTAACCTAACTTGGGAGGAAACCCCTGTTACCCACCCAAAATATAGAGTATTGATCTCTGACTCCCCTGTCAAAAGTAATTTATTCCCCATTCCGATCAGTCCTTTTCATTCCTCCTTGTATCAATCGTCCTTTCAGAGCACCATCTAGGTCTCTGTCCCTCATACAGACAGCACATTGTTGGAAAATGTTTATTTTACCAGTTGCCATCAGGGCTCTGGATGAAGTATCAAATGTCATGCTTTCATCTGGATATAATTTATTCATTATATCAGTACTTCATATTAAAGAAAGTACACCAGTGTGAAAATATGAAGCAAAAACACATTTTGGCTATTGAATAACCTGGAAATTATTAAAGTTAAAAGCTCCTGGGTCAAAGGGAGCAGCATCATGTTATTAGAATAATATGTTAATGTTTCAGTCATGTAATCTCTGAGGGTCTTTGAAACACCTGCGATAGAAATGGGTTTTGCACTATTACAATGTTAACAAAATGACTAGTTTCAGTCTGTATAAGTGCTTGAATCATTCTTGTGACAGCTTCATTAGCTAATAAAACACAACCTGACATAGATAAAATAAAAGATTTTGTACCTAATACTACCCTAAGCCAATTTTCAACAAATTCTTTCTTTTTTTCCCCCCTTCTATATTTTCTTGCATTTTATTCAATCCAGCTACAGCTTGAAAGGTGGGTACTCCTCATCCAAAACTGTATAAGAACATATTTGGTATAACAAAACAGTTTCAAAAGAATCTGCTAATGGAGTTAACTCATTTCAAAGTGGTCACATCAAAAAATTCAGCCTCCTTCCTTTGTTGCAGCAGAACATGTATAATTTGCAACCCTGCCTTCCTCTCACTTGGCAAAGCAGTCTCACAGCTTCATACCCAATACTCATATGCTCTCCCTTTGCTCTTATTGTCTCTGCATAGTGCTACTGACCTACGGTGATGCATACCTGCATAACTGCCATTGTACAAAGGATCCTTTCATGGTGGCATGCTCCATTTATCTCCAGCAGTGTCACTAAGACCAGAATCTGGCAAAAAGCTTTCCTTGGATGATATCAACACTCTGGATTTTCCATTCATAATTGTAGTTAGAGAAGGAAAAGACCTATTATGTCTAGAGATGGCCCTGAATTGCACTGATCTGAAGCCAAACTTAAAAGTTTGGGTGTGGGGTATAGATCAGCAGTTTGCCTTGGCCTCTTTTCTTAAGTGGGTTATGTATTTTACTACCTTGGGAAGAAAATAATGAAACCTCAAAGTTTTACATATGCTTTTTAAGAAACAAAAGTCATAAACTATTTAGGATGGGGTAGGCAAAATGCAAACCACGGGACAGATTTGGCCCACCACCTGATTGAATCTGGCCCACAGGGGGCACCCACCAATTAATTGAACTGGCCCAGTCGGCAGCTGCCCCACTGCACTCCGCATGGGGCTGAGTCCCACCCACTCCTGCCTGGGGCAGCGCATGCTGCACTCCCAGCCTCCCCTGCCCAAGAGCTCCAGCCTCAGCCAGCAGGCACAGCTTCTGGGGCAGGGCTGCTGCTGCCAGGGATCTGCTGGGCTTCCTCAGCTTCCAGCAATGACTCCTCCTGTCCCTGCTACAGTCCTCCAGGCAGCAGGTAGGGAAGGAGAAACTGTGCTGTTGAGGGGAGCGCGGTGAGGGATGGGCTTGTCCTGGGTGGGAGAGCACGTGGATAGGGGGCGGGGGGAGGGGGGAGTGTGAAGGAGTTGGCTGCTCACAAAGCCCCGCTGGGCAGCCACAGGGCAGACAGGTGGGGCGGAAGCAGCAACAGGAGTCAGCATGGGTTTGGCTGCAGCTCCACTGGACAAGCATGGGAAAGAGGCCCAGACAGCTAATGGTGCCATGCTTGACTCTCCCCTCTACTCCCCTCCTAGGGGCTTCCCTTGCTGCCCACTGGCAGCTTCTACTTTCCCACCCCTTTGCAGCTTGCTGTAATACAGGCAGGCAGTGCTGATTCCCCCCGCCCCCTACCTCAGGAGGGGCTGGGCTCAGCCACATTACAAAGAGCAGGTGGGTGGGAAGCCAGGCAGGGGGAAGCCCCCCATGTGTGCACACCCAGCCTCCCCATACCCCTCCCACATACACCACACCCCCCAAACACATCCCACACCCCCCACAAACACACTCAAAACCCACACCCCCCATACCCATACACACACCAACATCCTCCCACACACCCCACCCATGCACCCCACACCCCACACACATCCACCCATATACCCATCCCACATGCACACCCCTCACACACACACACCCACCGTTAACCACACAGTCCGCCTACCGCACACAATATACAAGAGCAAGACTTTATTTTGAGTTAGTGTGTAATCACCTCCATATACATCATGCAAACACACATGAATCAGGGGAAACTATTTTTAAAATAAAATTAAAATATGCTATAGTGGTAGTTTGGTTTTTAGTATACAATTGTGATTTTTCCCCCCATTCCCAGATGGCAGCCCCTGCCCCTCCCCTCGCCCAAGAAGTGTACTTCTGGGGCAAGGGGAGGGACTTCCAGTGGTAGAGGTCAAGGGTTAGGAGCAAGACTTCCAGTCTGGAGCTGGTGACCAGGGAGTGGGGCACCTGTCAAGGGGGAGGGCTACCCTTGTGGCCCTCAACAGCTCACCAAAACTCCTTAAGTGGCCCTCCAGCCAAAATAACTGCCCACCCCTGATCTAACATTGTAAGGATCCAACATTGTAAGCATTCTTGGGAGTCAACTAGCAAAAAATAAGTAAGTTCCCAGTAACCAAAAAGAAAACCATGGGTAATAAAAGAATCATTTGCCATTGAATGTAAAAAAAAAATAAAATTAAAAAGCAGTGGGTGTGTCTACACATGCTATTAAGGATAAGCAATAAACTCTGGTGCATACTGCATCAGAGTTTATTGCTGCCAGGCACCACATTTACACATGCACCTAGGACTGCAGCCAGATCATAGCAGCCCTGGTTGGCAATCTCTGGGATCAGCCAGCCAGCCCAGTGCTTCTCCAACCCAGCTCCAATGTCCAATATTGAAGGATGTGGTAGGAAGTAAGCAACTGAATGAGGTCTTAAGCAGTGAAAACAGATAATTCTTCCAAAAAAGCAGAAAATCAGTTTCTTAAGACCGTTTCTTTATTACAATCAAGTTTTCCATTGAATGAATCTTTGCCTACCAATACAGAAGAAGCAAATCTAGAAGCATGTGCTAATTCTGATTCTAAGCATTTTATATTAATATTTCAATCAAATAGGTAGCTATGTTGTTCATTTTAGTTTTCCAAGACTTCATCCTCAACTTTGTTCAACAGCAATGTCTTCCCAGTTGTGATGCCCAAAACAGGCAAAGATCAGCCACTGATCATACCATTAAAAGAACTGAAAGCTAAAGATTTAAACTGAATACAAACCATGCAACCTTCTTTAGGTTAATAACATTTGGCAATGTAACAGAAAATAAGATATTTAAGGAAATAATTAGGACACATAGCCCTGCATATCTTCTCCAGGCAGACTTAGAGGGACACTGCTAGATGCCAGAAGTGAAGAATGGAGGAAAATACTGAAGGAAGAAGTAAAAATATTAACAGTGACATAGATGCAAGATGGTCACTCAAACATGAGAAATGAACTGATAATATCAATAAGCATACATAAAGAAAATACAGCTCTACTCAGTGCAACTGATTGTACCCCAGAATTTGGCTTAGGATGCAAACCAGGGCTACAGAGAGAAGACAAAGAGGTCTTTGCCATTTGACTGAACAATGCAGGCAAAATTAGAGAGACAGAAATGTTATATGTGAATTCCTCCTATACATGGGTTTTCAAAACCATTGTTTAAATCTCACTGAGGAGATATGATGGTGCGAACAATCCTAAAGTCTCTGGTAGAAGCTTAAGAATACATTTAAAAAGCAATCTTTTCTTATGCTTAGTTAACTGATTTCCCAGCTTCCTGAGGGTGCCTGGTTAGGTGTTTAGGCAGACCAGGTTGAATTTTCCACTCACATTGCACCTTCGTTGAATGGACTCAGACAACAATAAATAGGACACTTCATTCAGCTAAAATAATTAGGTTTAAATTTGCACTCAACTCATGTGCTCTGTACAACAAGGAACACTGTAGAATTTACAAAAGCAATTGAAGGAGATTTTAACCTACTGGAAAAATTACTGATTGAAGATAGCATTGGTATGGTTTCGGGGGGAATACGTATTGATATAATTAACAGCTAAGAACTAGAGCCACACTGGGACAAAATGAAAAAAAACATCAGTGAAACTATAGGACTTCAATGATATCAATATTCAGTTTTTTGTCCACTCTCTCCACAAAAGATATCACTTCTCTAGACTCAGATTTTCACATTTTTTCCATGGAGAGTTTTCAATAAAAAGATGGGTCCATTTGGATTCAGTAATAGTGCCTTCTGCTAAATCAATTCAGCTGGCAGAACACTACCTTGAAATTTGAGCAGGTTTGAATTTCACTGAAAATAGCTTACACATCTAACTGATAGAGGTTGTGAAGTGTTGTATTAGTTAAATAGTTGTGATGAAAGGTAATATATAATGAATAGTGGTGTGAAAAATGGTAATGTATGAGCAGTACTACTACATTGTGCAATGCAGCAAAATACATAACCATGCATTTGAGGGGGGAAAGTGTGGCCATGGAAAGTCTTCTTTAATTCTTTTTTTTTTGATGAGCAAACCAGACCCTCCAGAGAGCAGATGCTGTAAACAGGAATAAATGTTACTAAAGAGAATGCTGTGAAATGGAAAAAAATCTCACTATAGAAAAATCCAAATTTTTCTTCAGCCACATAGTCCAATTAACAATTTTATCCAGTTTTATTTTTAAAACCCTACATTGAGCCATATTTACAAGATATTTAAACACAAGCATTTTATTTAATAGAAATTCTTTGCATACAATTCAAGCATAATGCTACTTTTCCTCCCTTTTAGAAGTATGTTTAAATTGTTATGTAAAACTATTCCTGGACAGTGTCTTTAAATCTTTCAGAGAATGACTTAATTCATTTTCACAATGTTCAGTGTTGCTTAGCTTTAACAAAATATTACTTTTATATATGTAATGTGGATCAAAAGCAATGTAGTCCAGTACAGGGACTAAATGACTCTTTGCTAATTAGGTCAATAGATAGAAATAAAATAGAGATGAGGGGGAGAACAAGTGGATAAAAGTAGGACTTGACATCCAGAAGATGAAAGGTATTACTGATTGGAACTTGTGAGGGAGAAATTTGATAACTACTTTCTAAATCACCTCTCTTCATCTTACCTTGACCTCTGATAACAGCTGCTGTACCCTAAATATTAGGTCTGTATCTTGTCATTTGCAAAATCATCTGTACAGCAATAAATATATGTTTTAAAAAGTATTAGTTCCATGGCCATGTCCTGAGAAGTGAAAAAGGGACTGGGTCATATAAAATGTATGCAACATACTCTCATTTATTTATTGGAAAGTGTGAACAGACCTAAATTTGAAATTGTGAGAAAATATGCAAGGAAGGTTTTCTACTAAATATTAGGTCAAAGATGCTACAGAAGGAAATGACAACAAATATTCACTGACTTACCTTTGTAGTGTCCTGGGATTCTTTATACTTTTATTTCTGACCCAGATATTTATGCAGTAGTGTGGAATTCACTGAAAACGGGTCTGAAATATTGTTGCAAGACAGCCAGGAGCCTTCTAGTATTTTCTGTAGGTACACATGGACATAGGGACTCCTCCTCAGTAGGTTTTACTGAAGGAACCAGTAAGGGTTGGCAAGGAAAATTAAATAATGGAAGCTATCTGAATATAACCAAAAAACAATAGCCTAATTTATTACGTAAGGATGTTTGTTAGTTTGTTTAGTACAGTTTGTCTGTGTTTCCTTGTACATTGGGAGGTCATTTTACCCCAAGTTGTTTCCAGTTCCACCTATTTTTGC
>NW_005841937.1:2602338-2635192 GCF_000455745.1 Alligator sinensis | reverse complement strand
TCACGAGGTGGTAGTCTGGCGGGGGGTGGGGGGGGGGGGCGTTGTTTTAATCATGAGCAACTACAGCAAGAGTACTAGTTTGGGGTCCCTGAAATTTGTGGGAAAACAGGTTCAGCAAAGGGGTATGATGGATTCCTGTCAGCCTGCTGCACTAAGCAGCATCTCATCCTTGTCAAAATATACCATCATTTCCTGTTCTGTAGTTTCCCATCATCACTGAAGACATTTTGCCTCACATAAAATATTGTAGTTCAAATATTTGCCTGAGAGAATTTGCCTGTTTAATTTTAATATTTCTTTTCTGTAACACCTGCGCATGTAAAACACATAGTTGGCCAAATTTGTTTCTTTAAATTGAATTGAATGCTGTCAGCAATGTTGTCTTCAATATTCGTTCAATTGTACTGCTTCTTCTCATTCTGCTCCCAGATATGAAGAAGAGGGCCAGCCTGTCTACAAAACTACAAGAAATATTGCAATTAAGGCTGGCCCTGCCTCATGACCAGGGCTCCTGGGTTTCTCTGTTAAAAAAAAAATTCAAAATTCTCTGATTAAAAATCAATTATCTGATTAAAAAGCCAAAATCTGTGTTTTTCTGCAATTAAAATGAAACACGTATATATATATCTATATATATAGATATATATATAGATATATATATATATAGGTATCAGTGGATCACAATGTGTTATTGATAGATTTACTATTATAAAGCAATTTGGAAGCCTACCAGTGCCTCAATCATAATAATAATATATATTCTAAATGCTTATATATTTTGGCATTTGATTTTGATTTTTTTTATCATGGAAAATAAGAGCTCCCCCAACCCACTTCACTCACCAGGAGGCGGGTCCAGCTGCGACTGTCCCTGCTGCTGCTTTGTGACACTAAGAAACTTTGATATGCTGGTGCCCTGCCCCTGCCCATGCTGTTGCCCCTCACTCCCAAGCCACACACACCCACCCCTGCCACTGCCCCTCACTCCCGACCCACAGCCCACTCCCCACTCCAGAAAGAAGCTCCCCCTGTTCACCAGGTGGGTATGTGGGGAAGGTTATGTGTATAAGGGGCAGGGGGTGAGTGGGACAAGGGGTGGGTGTATAGGGAAGGGTGTGTGTAGGCATATGTGATGCCACTGGTGATGCATCGGGGAGCATGGTAGGGCACATACCCACCCAAATTTCTGCACCAACACTCGGGTGTGATGCACAGAATGGGAAGACTCAGTGCTGCCACCACTGCTGCTGCTGGGAGACCTGTGCCAGCCATGCTGCCATGGCCACCAAGGTGAGGTGCCTGCTGCCACAGTGAGGGGACACAACACCACACTGCCACTGCCACCCCCACTGCTGCCTCACATTCCCACCCTGCCCCATTTCACCCTCCTGCACTAGGTTCCACCCACTGAGCCATGGGGCAGCTCCTGTCCAGTGCTGGTCCGGCTAGGCTGCAGTCTCGTGCCCTGCCCCCCACTGTCAGAGCAGAAATCTTGGGGGATACTTGCCTCTCCCACTCATTGCCAATGGGCATGCCCAGACCATGCCCAGATGGTCCCCAAGCCCTGGCCCTCCAACCCTCCTCCCACCCCCTATTCCATAGACTTACCTGTATCCAGTTGTCAGGGCTGCTCCTACCACCCTGCCTGGCTATTTTGCTGTCCAAGTGTATGCACACACGTGCACCCCCTGCCATATGCACATGGTGGCCCCTGCCTTTGATTGCCATTCCCCCAGCCCCAAGCAATTTGTTGCAGGCTGAAACTCTGCAGCCTGCAAAGGAAAACTGGTGGTTTCCTGCTTCAAAGGGGAAAATCCAGGTTTTTCTCCTTTAAAGGCAAAAATCCACATTTTTCCATGAGAAACAGAAAACACAGATCCCTGCTCATGACTGCCTGTCTCTCCCCTCAAATCCAACCACCTATACAAGACAAGGCTGAGAACAGGTATATAAGTAACCTTTTGGAGCATCTACATGAGACATTTACTGCAGAGCTACCTAATTAGCTCTGCGGTAAAGTCTCCGTGTCTGCACATGCAGCCCTATTAGGTTGCAGGAAACTAATTAACTCTGCTGTAGGTTAGTACTTGTAAATACAAGTACTCTCCTATGGTGGAGTTCTTTACTGTGCAGCAGCTCATGTGTAGATGTTGATGGAGCTTGAGTGTGCTTCAGTGTGGAGGATGGCTATCCCTGCACTGGAGCTCCCTCGTGCCCCAGCTAGCCTCTCTGCAGCATGCTGAGCCAGGTTGGAGCAGCCATGGGCTGGTAAGCCTATCCCCGGGGCCACCTGCCAGCTGGCACTGCACTGACCTGGGTCAATGTGCTGCAGTCTCAGGCACACATGTAAACACAGTGCGTAAAAGCAATAAACTCTGGCACAATACGTGCTGGAGGTTATTGCTTTACATTAATTGCATGTATAGATATGCCCCTTATATGCTTATAAGGATTATATACCTGGTAACTCTTGTTACCACTACTAAACAGCCACATTCAAGAAATGTTCAGTGGTACTGCACCTTCCTTAGCCCTGAGGCTCATGTAAAGGACCCAGCACTTTTGCCTCAGCAAGAGAAAGGTTTTCTCCAGGTCTTCCTTCTCCATCCACTCTTACCACAGTCTCTCTTCCCAAGTTCTAGGGAGAGTCTTCTACCTGCATCTGTTCAACCAAGAACAAGTAACTTCCATGCCATTGCTTTTTATACTTTCCTTTCCTTTACACCAGGATCAATATCTAAGCACTGCTGTAATCACCCATATCTGGGTTCCTCTGTAATTTTTGCATCAAGGGCTGATACCTATTTATCCCTTGCTTATGGATACAGTCTTGATGCTCTCCCAAATAATCAGCAAATGGAATAATTCAACAGGTATGGAATTGTTTAGTTTTAACTGAACATTGTTTTCACTTACTCCTTGTGGACTAAGACCAACATATGTGGGATAAGCAGCCCATCCTGAAAAATGTGTTGCATAACCAAAAAAAATTTCATACATGATGAAAATGTAGTACTTGTGAGCACAGTGTACTAGACTTGATGGCCTAGCAGATCCCTCCAAGTCCTGCAACGTGAACAGTTGTACCATGAAGATGTTGATAGTCACAATGGGAGCATCTATACCTTGCCCCATGGTGACATAATAATCACGTGGGTCTACACGTGATCGCCAACTATGTCTCCATAGCAGCATGCTTCCCCAGTGTAGTATGCCGCTACAGACACATAGCAGCAAAATCTAACCATGTGCCAAAACATATTGTGCAAATTCCAAAGGAAGTACTAAAGCACGGTGCTGTAGCAACATTGCCATATGGCAATGTATAGATGCACCCACTGAGAGCTGAACACTTTGAACACATTTGTACAGATTTGTAAAGTCCCTAATGCAAACTGTTTGGGGTGACAACCAGCCCCACTGTAGTGGTGGCCTGATCTCTTAGCTCAAGTGTACCTGTGTTTTTGAAACCTGAAGCCCAGGTCCAAACCCCTGCTGAGGATACCTCTCTACCCAGCTGTGAATGAGTTAACAAAGTCCCATTTAATTTCAGTGGGACTGAATTCCTACTTAAGTACTTTACAAACATCTTTCAGTAACACTGACACTTTGAACCATTGCAACAACTTATTTTCATCTATCTGTGAGTTCTCAGTGATGGTGAGGCCCAATGAATAGGAGTCAAGAACTGGCTGGCTGATGTACTCTCCTGGCCCACAATTTTTAATCAGCATTCAGAGAAGCAATCAAAATTTACAATTGAAACCACTGCACCAACCAGACAGCCAAAAACCTCATGTAGCATTAAAAAAGCCCCCAAAATGGCTATCCATGGCTCCTGAAAATTAACCACAGCTGTTGCTGAAAACTAGTCCAGTTCCACAGGAAACCCACAGAACTGGCAACTTTAAACCAGTAACAAGTTTCCCCAAGCAACTTTTAATCATAATCCCTCAAGTGCGCTGAGCCAAAGCGGATGCATCATCCATTCTTTGAAAACCTCATCACAGTTCCCTAGATGTGGCCTTTTCCACTGTCACTCACAGTCTTCTCTAGTACAGAAATGCCAAACAATAAGCCATCAAAACTTTCCTTCATAAATTACAAATAAACTTATAAGTTAAACCTTATTTCAAAACATTTTAGTTGAGGAAATGATGGAACAAATGAAGTGTTTATATACAAATAGTATTTTTGGCTTTCCTAGATGTTATTCACCAAATTCTGAACTGATAAAACCTTGTACAACTCCATCATCTTCATTGAAGTCAAATGCATGTACAGTTAGGTCAGATTTTGAACCTGTCATTTGAAATTTGGATCAACAATGATGTAAAAGAAAAAAAAATCTCAGAAGAAAATGATCCAGATTTGGGGCCATTCTGTAACTACTCTGCAGTGTGCTGCTGATGTTAAAAGGTTCAATGGCCATTGTAGCACCCCTCTGGAGGACCCCAGTGTATATGGCTTATCTGGGAATGTATAGAAGTATGGTACTTCTTACACCACATCCGCAGCAATTTTTCCTTTCCTTTGACTATACAGTCTTTAAATGTCTACATTCAACCCAGGACTCCTAACTGTCATATTTCCTTGGAACAACTATCAGATAGCCCAACTTAGAGCAGTCAAAGAGCTATTCTATTATTCCAAGCAAAGAACGCTGTGCACAGCCATGATAGATTTAACCTAATTTTAAATTTTATAATGTTCATATTAATAACCAGAGGGTTTGCTATGAACAGCCCAATGCAAAGGTGTCTTATTACCATCTCTGCCTTACGCCTTATCACCATCTCTGCACCATGATTTGCGGAGTCATGTTGTGCCTTCCTTGTCCACAGACCAGAACCCTCTTACCTTTGAAATCCCAGACAGCACCAATTACCTGCAGAAAGCAAGATGTAATTACAAAAGAAAGTAAGATGCAGCAAAGTCACACAGATCTACCACTGCAGCTATGTCAGTAAAATTAAAATACAGTCAAGTGTCTTAAAAACCTTTCAACAATACATTTCACATAGATAATTTCTAGTTTTATCCTTAGTTTCAGTTGGGTCATCTCAGCAAACAAGATGTGCTTCAGACAAGAGGTACTTTGGAAGTGGCTACCCCTAGATTTTAAAATGTGCAGCTGTAGTGATTCTGTCAGGTAATTTAACTTCTTCCATCACTGAATTTGGTATAATTCACCCCCCCCCCAGTTACACCAGGTTAACCATGCCTTAAGTTGTGACACAGCTACACGTTCAACCAATTAACAGTGTGATAAAACAAGCAATAAGCTACAACGTTATTCCACAAAAAAAATGTGCGCTAACTTTGTAGGTTGTTCTTATCAACCATTAATTGAATGTGTGGCCAGATGCTCCCCTCTGGCTGCAAGCCCCATCAACTGAAGGGCTCCCAGCCATAGGAATGCACCACCCAATACTAGCCCTAAAGCTGACAAGGCTTGCAGTGGTGGCAGTGTTGTCAGCTGTGGGACTTACAGAAAGAAGAATTCTGCCCTCCGCCCCTGCAAATCTCCCTGGCTGTGGGGCTCACAGCAGGGGCAGTGTCTTTGGCTGTGGGGCTCACACTAAAGGCAGCAGGGAGAACATTGCCCCCACTGCACAGTGGGGGCAGTGCAGGGGAATGCTGCCACTGCAGTGAGCCCCACACATCTCAAGGCTTTCAGCAGCACCAGCAGCGTTCTCCTCACTGCTGCTACTGCAAGCCCCACAGCTGACGATGCTCGCAGAAGGGGCAGCATTTTCCAGCACTGCCCCTGCTGCAAGCCCCACCGCCCAAGTCAGCTGCAGGGTTCGCAATGGAGCAATGCAGGGAATGCTGCCCCCACTGCAAGTTCCTCCAAGCCCCATCAGCTGCAGGTCCTGCAGCCATGGGAGTTGGTGCAGGGGGAGCATGGGATTGTGCTTTCTCTGCACCAGCAATAAGGGACAGTGGGATCTAATGAATGATCCCACAATTGCACCTTCTGCCATGCATGTGGCATGGCAGGACACGTGGTTGTGTGGATTGTGCGTTCAATCCCATTGCACCTTTACTTTCACATGTAGAGAGGCCCTAATTTATTATCTTGTTACTAACACTTGCCTCCAAATATTCTCATTTGAACTGGGTGTATAGATGTGCATGCTTATAATTCATATTCAGCTCAGCTTGGGACACTCTTTGCAATACTTAGTATAACAAGATCTTCATTTGTTCCTAAAACCAGATCCTATACCATGAAATTGTATTTTGCAACTATTGAACTCTGGAACACACGTACTAGATGGACTTTCTGAATACAGGCAAGTGCTGGAAATGCTGCCTTATTAGAAGAAACTCTTCCAACATGCCTGGGGACTGGCATTCCAGTGCTTAAGAAATTACCTCATTGATAGACATCACCTAATTTAAAACATGATTGTGCCAGACATTCTTCCATTTTTGTTTTAAGGATGTTTGCCAGTTCTTTATGGGATTAATAAGCAGTAAAGGGAGTGGTTGCTTTATGCCTCCCTTATGGCCAAAATATACTGAGGAAAAAAGGAATTAAAAAGCCTCTTTTTTATTCCATAAGTCTGTGATTGGAGAACCTGTGCAAATAATCTTGCTCTACTGGATATATTGACTTTGAAACTCATTGATAGATGGGTGGGTTGTGCTATATGGTCTGTGTTTCTGTTCCATTTCTAATCAAGAAACATTATCTGTTTATATTCAATAGATTAATTCTTCCAGGATTTCTGTTCTTCACATACTTCCAGATATTCATTTGATAATCAACAGAATTCTTAAATAGTTGTGTATATTAAGTCCTGCCTGAGCATTCAAAATACAGTAAAAGCTATGTTAACCAGCATTTAAGTAACCAGAACTCCTATTAACTGGAATTTCTGGCCAATCATTGGACACAGGGGGAGGCGGGAAGCTCGCACGCGGCAGGGAAAGTTCATCGCTGCCGGCACCTACCAGTGCTGCCACTCCCCTCACCCCCACTCTGCAACCGGCCAAAAAACCCCTGCCCTCGGGTAACCAGAATTTTTATATAACCGACACCCCCTTACCCCACTAAAGTGGAGTCCAATCTAGCCTACTCATGCACGAGCTGAAAGAGATGTAATTTCAACATATATTGGAATACTGCATTTAAGTGTATTAATTAATAATAAAATAATTTAGAAAATAACTAGCAAATTAGTCTCTAGTATAACCTTCATGTTATACTTATGTTTATAAACATAATACTTATGTTTTATACATAGTATAAAACTTATACTTATGTATAATACATAGTACTTATGTTTATAATACTAAGGTTTATAAACCTTATGTTTATAGAGTTAACCCGGAGATGAAATTGGTCCTGTTTTAATAGTATTTCTAAACTTCATTGTTAGCACTTTAGGCATTTGTACACATGTTTGTGCCACAACGCCAGGTGCTTACATTTGTATAAATGGGGAAATGTGCATCAGCATCAGCAAATGGCAGCAGTGCACTTTTGAACTAAAACACATCAAAGGTGTTTTAGTTCAAAAGTGCACCGCCACCATCTTCTTAGTGCTGACATGCATTTCACCATTTATACAAATGCATGTGGTGCAGCACCGGGCACATCAGATTGTGCGCAGAGCACTCCTATGTGCTCGATCTCTGGCACACTAAAGCAGACAAATGTATGTATATAAATGTCCATTATTGTGCAGTCATCCATAAAGCTCTTTCCAGGTGATTTTGTACAAAATGAACTGAAAACCAGTATCTCAGGTATTTCAATGAAGTGCATTTTTTTATGATTTTATGCACGGGAATTTCAAGCAAGAAACAAAGGCCTGAAAAGTTGGGATGATCTAAGTTATTTCTCCATTATTTTACACTTGCCAATATGACTACCCTTTTTGGATGTGACCAAAATCCAATCACAAACCAAAACTTTTCCCATCTGAATACTATATTATAAACCTCATAATGACTTATCATTTAAAACCAGAGTCAAGATAAGATTATGCTCAATCTACGTCTATTGAATCAATAGCAATTCACACTGGAAAAGGCAGGGTAGATTTGCACCTTATCAGGTGCAAATCATTTAGGCATGCCTAAAATTAATGCACATTAGCTTTATGTGCATGAAAGTGATTTAGGCTCACTTCTATATGTGCATGTGTTAAAGCGCATTAACACCATATGCATGGACTGATGTGGGACTAAAGTTAGTCCCACGTCAGTCCATACACAGCATTAATGCACCTTAAAGCATCTGCATGTGCATGAATGCACTTGAGCTATTGACGCCTAAATTCGATATCTGCCTTTGCAGGTATTGAATTTAGGCACAAATAGCCTAAAACTGCCATTTTTAAGGTGCATTAAGGACATGCCTATGTAGACGTACACCCTTAGGGTGCCTTGAATTGGGCTAAAGTACCTTAAATTAGTATTTGTAGATGTGCCCATAGACAACTAAATCAGAGATGCTTAAGCAGTGATCTATAGATGCTGTGAAGGGATTGCAGGAAGCAGAGCTTCTAAATAGAAAGCAATAATTAAAACACAAAGGGTAAGGAAGGGGGAGGGAAAAAATGGGAATCCTGCTGGGAGATGCAACAGAGAAGAGAAAAACAAAGAAGTTAACCTGTCTTGGATATCCTTTCCTTAGATCATAGATGACACAGTCCCATCTGTGGGTGATTTTTGTTCCACAATTTCCCATTCATGTTGGTTTTTAACATTTTGTGTTCTAAGAACACCTACTCTGAGGTCAGTGATGGAACGTGCAGGGAGGTTAAAGTGTCATGCCACAGACTTTTCTGCATCTTTGTGGAACTGATGTCTGATCAGTGTTCATCCATTCCTACACCACCTGTCCTGGACTCCCATCTCATTGAAGCTCCAAGACACCAATGCCTCTCCTACTAACCTTCTTAGCTTACAGAAATCAGCCCTTCTGAAGTCGAGGACCTCTGCCTTGCTGCTTGTTTTCATCACTCTGCACTGGATAGTAAATTCCAGCAGGTGATGATCACTGTCATCCAGGTGGTCAAGTAACTGCAGACCCCTCACCAGGTCATCATCACCTGTGGCAAGGACCAAGTCGAGCAAGGCATTTTCCCTGGTGGGACTATGCACCTCCTGGGTAAGATGGAGGTCCTGTATCCCAGCTAGGAACCTCCGTGAGTGGTTGGACCTGGATGACTGCTCCTCCCAGCAGATATCTGGGTAGTTTAGGTCACCCATGACAACCACATCCGTTGACTTTACTGCTTCTGTGAGCTGACCTGAGACTTTAAGAAGGCCTTTGACATGGTTTCCCACCACATTCTCTTAAAAAAATCCTGATGACTGTGACATTGATGCCTACACATTCAGATGGGTCAGATGGGTGGCAAATTGGCTAGATGGTCACACCCAGAGAGTGGTGGTGGATGGGTCATTTTCGACGTGGAGGGATGTGGGCAGTGGAGTCCCCCAGGGCTCAGTCCTGGGGCCTGTACTGTTCAGCTTCTTTATCAGTGATTTGGATGGGGGTGTGGAATGCATGCTGCCCAAATTTGCCGATGACACCAAGTTGTGGGGCGAGGTGGGCATGCTGGAGGGGAGGGACATAATCCAGCTAGATCTAGACAAATTACAGAGGTAGGCGGATGAGAATAGGATGGAATTCAATGCAAATAAGTGCAAGGTACTATATCTAGGGAGAAGGAACCAGCAACACACCTATATGCTGAGGAACACCCTTCTTGTCAACAGGGTGGCAGAAAGGGATCTTGGAGTCATTGTTGACTCCAGGATGAACATGAGTCCCCAATGCAAGGAAATAAGACTTATCAGCGACTTGGAGGTGGGTGTGGAAAGCACGCTGTCCAAATTTGCTGATGACACAAAGATGTGGGGAGAAGTGGGCACACTGGAGGGAGGAACAGAATCCAGCTAGATCTAGACAAATTACAGAGGTAGGCGGATGAGAATAGGATGGAATTCAATGCAAATAAGTGCAAGGTACTATATCAAGGGAGAAGGAACCAGCAACACACCTATATGCTGAGGAACACCCTTCTTGTCAACAGGGTGGCAGAAAGGGATCTTGGAGTCATTGTTGACTCCAGGATGAACATGAGTCCCCAATGCAAGGAAATAGTCAGTAAGGCTAACTGCACCTTCTTGTGTATCTACAAATTCATCACAAGCAGGTCCAGGGAAGTGATCCTTCCCCTCTATGCAGCATCGGTCAGGCTACAGTTGGAGTACTGCATCCAGTTCTGGGCATTGCACTTCAAGACAGATGTGGCTAGCATTGAGAGGGTCCAGAGGAGGGCCACTCACATGGTCAAGGGGCAGTGGGGCAGGCCCTACAAAGAGAAGCTAAAGGGCCTGAACCTATTCAGTCTCCACAAGAGAAGGCTGAGAGGGGATCTGGTGGCCATTTACAAACTCACCAGGGGGGACCAGTGAGAACTGGGGGAGGCTCTGTTCCCCGGGCACCACCCGGGGTTACTAGAAGTAGTGGCCACAAATTGTTAGAGAGAAGGTTCAGGCTGGACATCAGGAGACATTACTTTACAGTTAGGGCTGCTAGGCTCTGGAATGGGCTCCCAAGTAAGATGGTGCTCTGTCCTACCTTGGGGGTCTTCAAGAGGAGGCTTGACAGATATTTGGCTGGAGTGATACGACCTCGGCACCCATTCCTGCCTGGGGCAGGGGGTCGGACCTGATGATCTGTTTAAGTCCCTTCCAACCCTAAGCACTATGATACTACGAAGGCAACTGGTGCCCTGAGGCACTAACAGAGCCAGGAAGGCCATAGCACAGTGTCCCAGGAGCAAGGTAAAAATAGACTGGGTTCACTTGGGGCCCTGAAGCAGCATCCCCTTGTATAAGTAATATCAAGGCATGGCAGGTGAGATAGAAAGGAATGGTACCTTGAGAGCCTGAGTGGAGACAGGAGTCAAGTGGCCAGCATGTGGCATCCTGGCCACCCCTGGGCCCTGATCCTGTCACACAGCTCTTCAAGTATTTGAAGACTGCTCTCATGTCTCCTCTTAAGTGCCTTTTCTGCAAACCTAGCTTCTTCATATATGGTGTACATAATGTAGAATAGAGATTCTATTGTCCCTGTCATGGGGTTGGTATCATAGCAGGTCAAAGTGGGGTGTGAATCTGGGCCTGTTGTCACTCAGTGAGTTAACTGTTTTGTTTTTCTCTCCCCTACCCACCTTGCCTCATTCAGTAATGCCTCCTTTCCCCGCCCCGCCTCCTCCTGCCTTCCCTACCTTTTGTACTCTAATCACTGCTTTCTATTTAGAAACTCTGCTCCCTGCAACTCCTTTTTAGGATTTAATAAAATAAGCTACCACTTACAAAAGCTTATGCATCTCTGATTTAGTTGGTCTATAAAGTGCAAATCTATCTGTATGACTTCAGACCAACACAGCTAACTACCTCTCAAAATTCACACCAACTTGATCAACTTCAGGCCCCGGATACACAAACTCTGAATTCAGATTCATGTACTTTTAAAAAATACTTGGTGCAAAAGGTACCCAAGTATTTTATTTGAACCATAAAAACACTTAAAAGCAGCAATTCTAAAAGAGAGCTAATCTATTTATTCACATCTACTTTTGCAGTCCTTGTAGGTGCCAGTTTACCCATTACCTTAAATAGAGATCAACAGAAAGTACCCTAGTGGTTCTTTGTTGAGAGAACATATCCAATGCTAAGTAATTAATTTACCAATAGTAATTTTAAAGATTTTTTCTTTTAAACTTTTTTCTCTCTCTTCTAACCAAGCCCCACGGAAATTATAAATGAGATGTTCAGATATAGTGAATCTGTGAAATTAAGCATGGGACTCTGGGGCCTCTGAAAATGAAGTGCCAAGAAATAAAAGATTTTTTACTTATATGAAAATAAAACTACCAAGTGGTTCATTGTTTTGAGCCTTATTCACCCTGGTTACTAAATTTAAATCCAGTGGCTATAGGTTCTTTCCACAGCATTCACACTTCTTTTCTTTTTGATGCTGACTAAAATTTGAAACTTCCCCATTTCTTTTTCAAACAAAAACTAAGAACAGGCTTCCTTTGAATATTTTGTGATTACTATTCCTGCTTATGCCTATCATTAGTATTTGTTTTTCTGTGTTCTTTGAAGTTTCCAGCAATTTTACTCATCTTTTTTATATTAACTTTTATTCTTATGTTTACAATGAAAGGTAACTCCCAATACTTGAGAAAATGTTTCAGAGTATGATAACCATCTTGTTTACCCTACTATTCTCTCTGAGCTTCTGATATATACAGAAGCCTTTGAGATCAGATATGTTCACTGTATTTTTCAATGAGTACAATCACTGCAAAAGATTTCTTTTCTAACTAACGTTGTGCTCCTTTTTTCTGTTTTGAGATGGTCTTGTCAGCCTCCATATTGCTTCTGATGGTCCAGTTTTGCCACAGAGCACTCCACCCCACCACCACAAGTCTGTGGGAAGCCCCACGGGCCAAATGATTTAATAGATTTCATAGACATTAGGGCTGGAAGTGACCTTAGAAGATCATCGAGTCCAGCCCCCTGCTGCCCCAGAGGCATGAAGTCAGCAGGGATCATAGGATCCCAGCAAGATAAACATCGAAATTTCTCTTGAAGGTGTTCAAAGTAGGTGCTTGAACCACCTCTGGCAGCAGTCTATTCCAGACCTTGGGGGTTCAGACAGTAAAGAAGTTCTTCCTTATGTCCAGCCTGAAACAGTCATGGAGGAGTTTATGACCATTTGACCTTGTTATTCCGTGGGGTGCGCTGGTGAACAAACGTTCCCCCAGATGCTGGTGAGCACCCCTAATAAACTTATAGGTGGCCATCAGATCACCCCTGAGCCTGTGCTTTTCCAGGCTGAAGAGTCCCAAAGCTCTCAGCCTCTCATCATAAGGTCTGTTTTCCTGACTTCTGATCATACACGTGGCTCTCATCTGGACTCTCTCAAACTTTTCCACATCGTTTTTGAATTGTGGAGCCCAAAACTGGATGCAATACTCCAGCTGCAGCCTCACCAAGGCCAAGTACAATGGGAGAATGACATCCTGGGATTTGCTTGAGAAGCATCTATGGATGCAAGCCAGCGTTTTGCTCTTTGCTAGCTGCAGCACCACGTTGAAGGCTCATGTTCATCTTGTGGTCAATCCTGACCCCCAAGTCCTTTTTGTCTATAATGCTAGCCAGTGTAGCACTGCCAAGCCTTCCCTTGTCCACGTGATAGGTCACCTGGTTGTAAAAGGAAATAAGATTGGTCAATCAAGACCTACCCGCAACAAACCCATGCTGACTGTCCCTCAGGATGCTGCCATCGGACAGTTTGTTAAGAACGGCCTCTTTGATAATCCTTTCTAAGACCTTCCCCGGGATAGAGGTCAGGCTGATGAGCCTGTACTTTTCCGGATCCACTTTCTTCCCTTTCTTGAAGATAGGCACCACATTGGCCTTCTTCTAGTCTTTCGGCACTTCACCAGAGCACCTGGAGTTCTCAAAGATCCGTGCCAGGGGCTGAGCTTTGATGCTTGCCAGCTCCTTGAGTACCCTGGGGTGTAAACTGTCAGGGCCAGCTGACTTGAAGGTGTCCAGCCTCTCAAGGTGTTCCTTCACAAGGTCAGCATTGATGGAGGGTAAGAAATCACCCTCACACAGGTGCTCCCATCCTGTAACGGGCAGAGGCACCCCTTGGGACTGGTGAAAAACTGATGCAAAGTACCCATTTAGCAAATTGGCTTTTTCCTGGGCATCAGTTGTCAGTTGTCCCTTCTGGTTTAGCAGGGGTCCAATGTTGCCCTTGCT
Source organism: Alligator sinensis (assembly GCF_000455745.1). Classification (NCBI taxonomy): domain Eukaryota; kingdom Metazoa; phylum Chordata; order Crocodylia; family Alligatoridae; genus Alligator; species Alligator sinensis. Next base: position 2,621,374 of record NW_005841937.1, on the reverse strand, counting down.
TTTCCCCCAGCTCCCCACATATCTAAAAAAGGACTTCTTATTGTCCTTGATACCTGTAACTAGTTTGAGTTCAGTCATAGCCTTGGCTTTTCTGGTTTGCTCCCTGCAGGTCCGGACCAGTGCAAAATATTCCTCCTTGGAGGTGGATCCAGTCCTCCATCCTTTGTAAGTCTTTCTTTTTAGATGATATGGCAACAGGGACTGGATGTGGCCACTAGACCAGGGATTGAGCACCCCTGCTCTAACAGAGTGTAGAGTCCCTCACCTGCCAAAGTGCACGCTGCACACACACACCCAAGTAGTAAATAAGAATCCTCCTAGTCACAATATGGGCAGCGGGTGGAGGCTCTCAATGCCTCAAATCCCTGTGTGTATCCACACAACAAAAAGGCACATTTTCTCCTTTCTATGAAACTTCTTTAAGTACACGCATACATACTTAGGCGGACAAGGTTCTTTGGGAAAATGTGGTATCTTATTAATTGGTCTAATAAAAGATATCACATTTACCTGAAGTACCCTGTCTCCCTATGTCCTTAGATACAGCTACAATACAGCTACAACCAACCCCCACATGCATACGTTACGTTCAAATTGTACACATTTCAGTAACTTAGTATTCTGTAGAGGTTCTCTCATGGAAATTTTGTCCTTTACAGCATGCTAGTACAAGTCCCAGGCACAATTTGAATCCCACTTAAGGCTTCAAAGTAAAATAAACTTCATGCTTGAAGAATTATGGATACATGAGCACACTCATCTCTTCTTTCTCTCTCCCCTCTCCACCCTCCCAAATAAGAATCTCTCTTCTCTGACTTTATCCTGTAGTGGACTTTTTCTTAAACTCTGGACTGCAGACCTTTATTGCCCAGACCTACAGATACACCAGGGAAGATGTGGAGTTAGGATTGGAAAATACTGAAATACAAAAAATAGCAGCAACTTCCTTGAGCATTACTGTACTCTTGGGACTAAAAATACATCATCTGAGGCCTACAGGTTCATATGGTACAACAGTAGTCTTCTGTTTTGTAGCAGACATTCATTTCCCAACCAGGACACTGATGACAGGGAGAACAAATTGTGTCAGCACATATCTAGGTAATGACATTTAATCAGCCCAGCTCCAGACGAAGCCATATTCCACACATTCTAGCCACTTCTTATAGAGGGCTAGCAGACTTAAAAAAAAAGAAAAGAATTTGTCTCAATATTACAAATTCTGCTAATAGAACAAAACCAAACAAATGCAGCCATGCTTAGCCATGTTACTGCTAGCTAGGAGTTTGGAGCAGTCACACCCTTCAGTCTAGAAACCTTCTCTGACTGTCCCCCACCTGCACAGCTGTGATTTGCCACTAAAGTCCTAGTGAGCAGGGGCAGAACTAGGAGCTGTAGCTGTGAGTTGCCACTAGAGGGGTGGTGAGCCAGGACAGGCTTCTTTCCCTGTTCTACAGAGAGAGATCCTGGAATATGGGAGGACTTCAACTTTGGCAGCACATCTGTGGGGAGTGGCCATACCTTAATGGAACAGGAGCTGGGTGTTGTGAATCGAAGAGAGTCATGCCCTGAAGTGTGTAGTTTTGAGCTACATAGAGAGTGCTTAAAACCACTTTAAGGAGCTAATGTGTAGACAATCCAGGGGTTATGAGCGCCAGGAGCTGATCAAAATTACCATGTAACAAGGCTCTTAGATTCTATACAGATGAATAGGATATTCTTATTCTTGTTGAGTTTATATCATATTGCTGTTCAGCTGAGTCATCCTGTGTAGTACTATTATCTTAGCAATATTTTTTTTTCTGGATAAGCATGTACAAAGACTATTATGAACTGCCTGTTTATGGGTAACAGGGGCAGAGAGGGAGTCCTAAAAATGAACAGAAAGGGGACTGGGATGTAGACTGTCACAGATAAGGCCAGAAGGAACCATAATTTCATCCTCTAACTAATACAGACACAGGGCTTCCCTGAATTAAATCCTGCTTGAAGTAAATCGTATATTTTAGGAAAAACAGACAATCTTGATTTAAACATTTGCAGTCGTAGAATTTACCCACTACAACTCTAGGGTAAGTTGTTCTAAATGGTTAATTGCCACCCTTCATGTCAAATGCATGCCTGTGATTTCAAGTGTAAATATGTCTGCCTTCAAACTTCCAGCCATCTTGTTTGACCTTTGTCTGCTAGGTGGAAAAAGCCCCTTCCTATCAAGGTTTTCTTCCCCATGTAAGTACAAGTTGCTCTTCAACCTTCTATTTAATAAACTAAATATACTGAACTCTGAAATCTTTCATTATAAAGTATATACACTAATTATTTAATCATTCTTGTGGCTCTTCTAAGACCCCCTGCCAATTTATCACCACCTTTCCTGAATTATAGACACTAGATCTAGAGAACGCATTCTAGTAACAGTCTTATCTGTGCCAAATGCAGAGATAATTTAGTCTTTCTTCTCTTACTTGATAAAAGCATCTGTTCATCAGTGAGTGACAGTGGATATTGCAGTTATTCTACTGACTAGTGGTGCATTTTCCCTTGTGGCTGCAGAGACCGATGTTAGACTTGCAGGTCCTGCCACAGTGGTCACAGGTGTACATAGCATTAGAGACTACTGTATTGACAGGCTGTTTCCTTCAGTCACGTTTCTGTTGTAATTCAAGTAACCATTTCTCATTATGATGGACTCCATGATTGAGAAGGGAATGTCACTTTGTCCTGTCTCCTGCTGAGGCCTTCCAAAGGTTTGAGTTGATTCCAAAATCCTTCATGTCCTGCTTGCACACATCTTTGAAGTACAATTTCTGGTGCCCTACACTTTTCTCCCCACCTGAATTTTGCCCATACAGGATGTCCTTCAGGATGTGCCCATCTTCCGTCCTGAGGAGATGGCCAAGCCAGCATAGGCATCGCTGTTTGAGTAGCATGGTGATAGTTGGAAGGTTGGCTTTTGTGATGACCACTGTGTTTGTGATTCTGTCTTGCCACATTGACTACAGCAATGTCAAGGATGTGCGGTAAACAGTGTAGGTGAAATCTGTTCAGCTTCTTTTCTTGAGATGCATATGTTGACCATGCCTTGCTGCTATACATAAGGACTGTGGTTTAATGTGCAGAGTTCGAGAAGATATTAGCCTTTTCCATTCACTTCCCCAATGACACAATAGCCCAGGCAGGTTGGCCAAGTGTCATGATTTGCGCCTACTCAAGCACTGAAGTCCTCTAGGAGGAAAAGCCTCTCATTTGATGGTAAGTGTTCAATGACTTGGTGCAAAGCATCATAGAAATTATCTTTATCATCTGAACTTGCTTGTCAAGTTGGTGCATCAGTGCTAATGATGTTAATAAAACTGTCAGCTGACTGTAGTCAGAATGAGATGATGTGATCTGATGTTCCAGTGGGGGTCTTGATGGTTTTGACCAAGCTACTGCAGACTGTGAATGTGACCGTGTATACATGTTTCTTCTGCACTCTGTCCTTCCCAGAAAACAGTGTAGTTGGCCTCATGAATGGAGCCTGAGTCAGCCAATATTGTCTCCTGCAAGGCTGCAATGTTGATGTTAAGTTTTTGCACTGATTGATCAAGAGCTGCAGTCTTCCAGACATTGTCCATTGTCTGTAAATTGTCATTCATGCCAGGACACATGGTCCTGACATTCTAGCTCCCCAGCCAAAAGATTTTAAAGTTTCTTTTCTTCTTGCCTAGTACTTGATTTGCTGTCTGTTTTTCAACTTCTGGTCTAGCCCCACATACCAAATGGGGCAGCCTGCACCTTACTGGCTGAGAGCTGACCAGCTTAAGGCAGGCAGTAGCTGATCAGTGGAACACAACTGATTTCTCCTACTGACAAAGGTGACACATGGTGTTCTACTTTATGCCAACTTGGGCGAGGGGGTAGAAAGCACCCTGTTCAAATTCACAGATGACACTAAGATGTGGGGTGAAGTGGGTACACTAGTAGAAAGGAACAGGCTGCAAGCGGATCTAGACAGGTTACAGGGGTGGGCGGATGAGAACAGGATGGGGTTCAACACTGACAAGTGCAGGGTAATGCACCTGGGGAGGAAGAACCAGCTGTACACCTACAGGTTGGGGGAACTCCCTTCTTGCCAGTGTTGAGACAGAAAAGGATCTTGGAGTCATCATTGATGTCACAATGAACATGGGCCGACAGTGTGGGAACGCAGGCAGGAAGGCCAACCATACCTTGTTGTGCATCCACAAATGCATCTCAAGCAGGTCCAAGGAGGTGATACTCCCCCTCTATGTGACACTGGTCAGGCCACAGCTATGAAACTATGAAACTGAGTTGAGCTTGTAACCTGTGACTGCCCCCTTCCATGTGATGCCCATGCAAGTAGCAAAGATGGAGTATCCTCTCCATTGAGTTCTGACTGAAGTTGATATGGAGATGCTCAAGTTGCCCATATATCAATGCCCCCCCTCTTGGCCTAGCTGATCGATACCAAAGGAAAGGCAAGATGCCAGTACATCTGGAGCCAGCTTGGCTGCTGGTACAAAGATCTTCAATCCATCTGCCTTTTGGGGCTCCATTTCTAGACTAGATGCTAACCAAGGCTGGAGAAATGAATCCACCCTGCCATGGCATTTGCTCCACAAGGGGTAAGGACTGGTACTCCCCTCTAGGTTGCTCCTCTGCCCAAAACTGTTGGTACCATAGATATTGCTAGGTTATTTCCTGCTGCCCAGTTTTTGGCATTGGCAGCTGAAAGTAGTACTATCTCCTGTCATAACAGTAGCAGACTTGACCTGGTCTGACCTGCTATCCTACTTGATAGTTCTTTGTATAAACATAGAAAGATCATGCTAGTCTTTATTGGTCCCCACATTGCAATTCAAGATATCCTTGTGGGTAATAAAAAGGTCTGGAAGTCAGGGGAACCAATTGCCCTATTTTCTTTCTACCTCTACCACCTGCTTGATGTTGACTTAGCTGCAACCTCTTTGATCCTCACTTTCTTTTTTGTAAAATAAGCATAATAAAAAATATATTCCTCAGAGTTGTGGAGAAGTTTAATTAATTAATGTGTGTAAAGAGCTTTGAGATTCAAACACAGAAGGAACCATGTAAATGCAAAGTTTTATTATTAAAATGTTAATGCGGTATACTGACACCCCTAACCTAGGTCTATTCAACATAATGTGAGTGTTGGTACTACTTGTGTTCCACTGTGGAAGAGACACCATTGCCCACAAGTTTCCGGGCTCAGTATTTGTGTCTATAAGTTTCTTAAGGTGAAGAATGCCACATGTAGCACATGCAATATAACAAAGATTCAATCACTGTTGTATTAGCAAGATGTCTCTGACCATTCCCTTTAATAGCTTAGACATTGCTGTGCAGAATTTGTATTTTTCTGGGTTGTTTTCCAGCACAGTTGTCATTTTGTGTCTAGAATGCATTTAGCTTCTCTTAATTGATATCACAGCAAGCTCCTCCCTTTGAAATTCTCTTCCCATAAAATTAAAGTCCACATTTATGAAAGATACTAATGGCCAATTCCAGATTCATTTTAATCACTATTTTCGCTACCCCAGTTTGAACCAATTTATCCAACCTCAGAAAATTACTCATTAAACAAGATGAAATTTCAAACAGAAAAGATCTTGTAATGACAGCTGAAGTGATTAATGTGGCTTCTTTCCTGCTTGTTTACCCGAGAAAATAATCACATTTTTGGAAACTATATTAAAAAAATACTATGCATGAGATGTTTTGGTGAGATTTCTACTTTGGCCTGTAGTAAATAACCAGATTTATTGCTAAGTTCTTTGAGATCTTTTTTCTTTCTTGTGTCATCAAATGGAGCTGGCAGCTGCCAGGTGCCTGATGAGGACAGACATTTTGAATCTGGGGCTGCTCATATAAACAGGGCAATTTTGCTGCTGGTGGCCAGGCAACAACATTGCCTGGCTGAAAGTATCATCTAGAGGTAAGGGAGGAGCTGTAGGGGATGGTCAGGAGGCTCCTGGTCCTGGGCATGACCTAAAACTGCACCCTGCTGGGAGTGGGTGGCCTGGTGGGGCTCTCAGTGGCATGGGAGTCCCCAGGAAATGCCAAGCCAGTTACCACCCCGATGAAATGTGGGTTGGAGCACCTTAACCCCTAGCCCCCACAACTGGGTGGGTTACCCCTTTGTAGGGTCTGCAGGGTGGACCTCCAGAGAAAAAGTGAGGCCATAGACTCACACCTGTTTGACTTCCCCTGACTGGTCAATGCTGGGGCTAGGAAGAGTCAAAGGGCCATGGGCCCACCATGAGGAACAACCAAGAGCTGCACACCTGGGGTTCTGACTGGCCTAGAGGTGGGCCAGGGCTTGTGAGCCAAAGGTCCTGGGGGGACCACACCGGAAGGGGAAGCAGTTCAGGGAGCTATGCTGCCCAGGATGAAGGTAGATTAGGCCGCCAGAATGGAGGGATCATAGAGGGTTTCAACACTAGGATTATGGGGCCCAGCGTGGGGCCGATGATTATGAGAACATCTGGATGCCATCTGCGAGGCTTGGGCTATGGTGTAGGGGAGGAAAGAAGCCGCAGATAGCGCCCCCTGGCATCGGGGCTAGAAATGGGCAGTCTCCTGCTTGATTAACATCTATTAAATAATTAACAACAAGGCATGGTGGGCAAGAAAGTGGGCGGTTAGCCCAGAAACAGGTGGGCGGGCCACAGTCAGATCAGCTCAGAGGAGGCCCCCTGTTACAATACAAAAGCAAAGTGTACATGTTTATATGCCTACAGACACAATCTTAAATCTCCTAAAGGAATCAAGAATTAGAAATAGCCTCACAAACAGGGATAAGGAATAAGCAAATAAACTTTTAGTAACAGAACCATTGGAAAAGCTTTAGTGGTTTGAAGTACTCCGTTTTGTATTTTATATTTTGAGTTGTCTGCCAAGAAACAGCAGGCCTTCATGACTCTCAGAAAGCTACATGTCAAAAAGTATCTTCAACATGCTTCAAAAATATTTTTGCTATGAAACTGACTTAGCTATGAAATAGGCTACTTAATTGACAAAGCCTGTAGTTTTCATAAAACCAGCCCATAGTCACAACGTAGTACCTGATAAACTTTAAAATAACTATTTGTATAGTTAATGGAATATAACAATCCATGCGATGATACTTTTCTCTTCTGTTACTTAGACCGATGGTCCAAACCAAACCAAACCAAACCTGGTTGCCCAAAAACATAAAAGCTTTGTGCAATTAAACTCTATATATTTATCTACACATAAGAGAAAACAACACAAAGTATGAGACTTCAAATTATTTTTCTACCATGATTGATGAAAAACTAATAAAATTATGTCTTAAAAACATGGAAATAATATTAGAATTGAACATAAGTTTTCCTAAACTTTGCAGAAGTAGCTCTATACTGATCTGTCATATAAAGTAAAGCTAAATAAATGGAATATATGCTTTCCACGATTTATATAAAACTTAAATAATTTAGACTGAAGAACAATGTTTCTTGATAGCAAGCTTTTATGCTTGGTACCACTGGGAGTAGTGGTAATGGTGGTATTATGCATTTTCCCCTTACTGTGTTTACATTAAGATTGTTTAAGTTGTGTGTGGAAAGCGATTATATAAAACTACCTATGTCCCCTGAAATGGGAAGAAGGCGCACACTGTGAAAGTCGCACACTGCTCTTTACCAAGCCTTATAACTCAGAGTCATGCTACAGTAACTAGTGTCAGCACAAAGCCATTTTCAGCACTGTTTATTGCATTTTGCAGCTTCCCCATGCTAAAGGTGAATAACTTGGTACAAAACTTACATGGGCTTTCAACCAGCTCAAACCAGGCTCAAACTTTGGAACATATGGGACTAATTTTGAAGCCACAGTCAACCTCTAAATCAAGAGAGAATGAATCATTTTAAATGATGCCTTTAACCAGCACAATGGAAGATGCCATCAAATTACCCATGTTCTATTGCCGAGGTAGGATTTAGACTCGTAGTGGGCCAATAAAACAGAGGTAACTTTTCTATAGGTTAAATAGGCTCTCTCTGGCTAAGCATTTGGTCTGTGTTAAAATCACTGACTTTCCTCATACACTTCCAAAACAATCCACTGAATCATCAGAAATAAGATCCCACACATAAGTGTGTGACTTCATAGCTCAGTAGGGCTAGGGACAGAAGTTACATCTAAGCCAGTTTAAGTGATCAGAAACTGGTTTAAACCTGTAACAGAACATAAGTTCAGTGCACATAAACCAGTTTCAAGGATAAAACTGGTTTAAGATAAACCTGGTGGAATGTAGTATCAGACTTAACTGATTTGGGTCAAATCAGTTTAGCCAACTTCTGTCCCAAATCCTTTCCTGGTCAAGTTAAATAAGAGCTTCCCAGCATCCTGGCATGCTTTTCAGCCCTGGGCTGTGCTCTCTGCTCCAAGGGAGCAGGACTGGCCCTGCCCCAAGCTGCCAGCAGGGACTTTTCTATCCCCAGCAGCCAGGAACTAGGCAAATTCCCCTCCCTCACTCCTTCTTCTATGGGTGAATCAACCCAGCTCCCAGCTGAGGCAGGGATGTAAAGCCCCCACTGTTGGCTTCCCCCCTCCACTGAGCATGGGATGGGCATTTCCCCCCCTTACTTCCTCCTCAGTTGCCCTACAGGACCTGCTGGGCTGCAGGCTGCCCTCACTGGGGAGGCCCACACTGCAGGGCAGTCTGGGGTGTGGGAGCTGCAGCCCAGGATGTGAGCCCCCTTCCTCCTCCAGTGTCAGCCCTGCTACTGCCTGGTGGGCAGAGAGGGCCAGGAGCCACAGAGGCTGTGCCAGGCAGGGCTGATGGGCAGCAGGCATGGCTCCAGCTGTGCAGGTGGGGAGGACACACCCAACCCTCAGAGAGCTCAGGGTGGGCCCAGATCCTCAGCAGGGCAGGGATGAGGCACCATGCCGCAGCTCTGCCCAGGAGGCACTGGGCAGCCCTGATGCTCTGACCCCACAAGGTGGTTCCAGCGAAGCAGCAGCTCCAGAGGCCATGCTCACTCCGCTGCTTCTCCTGGGACACTGCAGGGGTCTGCAGTGGGAGTGAAAGGGGTAGGGGGAAAAGGCTGCTGTTTTTCCTCTCCACTCCCTTCTCAGCCGGCCTGCCCATGGATACAACATATCACGGGGTGATCTGCCTAGCTCCCAGCTGCAGAGAAGCCTGCAGTCTGCACCTGAGCCAGGAGCAAGGGTGATCTCCTGGCTACGCCTCCTCCCTGGCTGGCAGACCAGCTGAAAAGGGACTGGGGAAGTAGGGAAATGGCTCCCAATAAGGGCTTCTTGCCCCCTGTGTTAGGCACAGCTGGGCTGGGGTCCAAAGCCAAGTGGAGGGGGGCTTTTTCCCCCCCACACACACACTCCCTCCTCAGCTACCCCACTGGCTGAGCAGGGAGCGTGGCCAGATGATTGGCCCAGCTCAAGCAGGGGAGTAAAGCCCCTGCCACAGGCTTCCAGGCAGCCAGGCTGATCACCTGGCTACATCCCCTGCTCAGCCAGCAGGTGACCTGAGGAGGGAGTGGCGGGGAAAAACAGCCCCTGCCTGGGTGTGCACACCAGCCACGCTGTGCCTGGCACAGGGGGTAGGAAGCCTTCAGCGGGGGGCATTTTCCCTCCTCAGCCAGGGGTGTGGTGCTGCAGGTGGGAGCAGAGCAAGGAGGTAGGGGGGCAAGCCCTGCCACAAACTATGTGGGGTGAGTGGCAGCACCGGGGCTCAGAGAGGTGTCTATAGCACCCCAAGCCCCACTTCGTGTGCCGCTGCCACTCACCCCATGCAGTTCACTCTGCCTGCCCTCTTCCTGCCCATAGCACAGCTTTTCCCCAGTGGGAAAAGACTTGAGCTACCTTGGAAACCAAAACAGGGGGTGCTGCTCCTGTCACGGCCCAGGCCCCCTCACCTCTCTAGCAGCAGGGGCAAGGGCAGAGCCAGAGGCCAGCCAGTAAAGACTGCTTAGGTGAGGGGGCAGGGAGGGGGGTTATTTCCCACCTCCCTCCAGTGTCTGGTGGAGGGGGCAGAGAAGGAGCTTATTCTTCCATTTGCCCCACACAGGGATCAAGTGGCAGAGCAGTGATTGGGCTGGCAGACCCCGGCTGCAGCCCCTCTCCTCCCCCCGCCCCCCCCAGAGCAAAGGTAGGAATAAATCCCCTTCCTTCCCCATCTACCTCAGGAGATGATACTGGCTGGTGTCTGGCCCCTGTCATTGCTGCAATGAGGGAGGAGTGCCAGGCAAACCCTGGCTTTGTTCTGTGCCAGTGAGACAGGGAGAGGGGAATTAAACCCCATCCCTGGCCAGTTTACTTGAGGCTACTGTCACGGTTGCCCACATGCGCCCCCAGCACGGCTTTCCTGCAGCTGAGAGCATGTCCTCTAGCACCCACACTTCTGGCCTGAGCCACTGCAGGCATGTGCCTGCATTTCTGGAGTTAATGCTGAATGTCTATGCACTTTCAAATTGGTTCAATCTATGCAGGTTAGCCTAACCTGCAAAGATTGAATCAATTCAGGGTTCAGCTTTTTTAATGTCTGTCCCTAGCCTAGAAGTCTGTCTCTCTCCAGTGAATGCCTACCCCAGAACTTCCTGCTCAGCATTTGACATTTTGCTAGTAAGACTTATGAAATAAATGTGTGGTGTCAGAAATAAATGTGTGTGTACTCAATGGAGCTATTCAGGGTCCAATCTCTTCCATCTCTTCTAAATCCAGGGCTTTAAAGGACATTTAAAATCTATATAAGTACAGTTTCATAGTAGTGTCATACAGTGTAATAGGCTAGGTAATTGCTATCAAGGTTTGCTTGGCTGCAAAATGAGGAATCCATTTTGCCTCCCCAAATTACCTCTGTCCCCATCCCAAAAAGGGGCAGTGTTCAGGGAGATACCTTACCTCCAGCTACTAAACCCCTCAACAATTTCCTGGCTACAAAAAAAAACCCTGTACCTTTTTGGGTACTACAGTTCCATGATCCCTTAACATCTGTTAGCCCACCACTTTTCACAATGCAATTATTTGTGTTTTCAATGCTAAAATCTGCATAATATTAAGCATAAGGGTAATATAAAAAACAATGTAATCTCACAATAAATAGCACAGGATACTATTCTGACTGAACTGTAGGACAGGGGAATTCCCCATGATACCATGTAGCAAAATTAAGGTATTAAATCAAAGCAAAAGGATTTGCTGCTAAACAAGAGCCAGGTTCACAATCTGAGAGAGAGAATCTTTATCCTTCAGGAGGAGAGAGAGTCATACTGCAGTTTCAAGCACAGAACTCAGAAGAAAGAATATCCCTACCCTGACAATCAATTATTTTACATGTTAAAACAAGTCAAAATTTCTGCCCAAGGTTCCCCTTTTGTAAACCGGTGCTAATATTACCTATCTCTACAGGATGTTAGGAACATTAGTTTATTCATATTTGTATAATGCTTTAGAGATTATTATTACTTGTAACACAATAGCATCCAGAGACCAACTAAAGCTGAGGCCCCATTGTACAAGGCATGAGGCCCCATTGTACAAGGCACTGTACAAACACAAAGTCACAGTCCCTGCTAGGTTCAATGCAAGGGTAAATCCTTAAGCTAGTTAAAGCATCACAGCTTCACTGAAGTTAAGTAAGGTACAATTTACCCGAGCTGAGGACCTGACCCATTATAAGGAAGGTGATGCTTCATAAATATCATGTTAATTTCATGATTTTTAAGTATTAAGAATACTTATTTTACAATAAAACACAGTTCTCCCTGTCCTCAGTGGCAGTCTGTCAATGGACTTTGGCTTAGACTCATACTGTCCCCATGTACAATTCACCCTGCTGCCATTCAAGTCAATGAGAATTTTGGCACCAACTTCAGTAGAGGCAGGAGCAGACTCAGAATTATCAAACACAAGCTTATGAGGTCTTATAAAAAGCAAAGCTGGTTCCCAGTTAGGAAAAGTTATTTATTCTGGGATCATAATATAAACACAGAAAAAGGCAAAACAGAAAGAGAAAAAATATCTAAAATAAACATTTTTTGACATGCATGACAAGAAACCCACTGTGCAAAACAAATAACATGATACCACCACCACCACCAATATGAGTCACTGCCCCATGGAAATCCAAAGGAGTGACAGGAAAACAAAACTACCAAATATAGTAAGCAGAAAAGTATCAAAGCATCGCCTCCTAATAAAAACTCCCCTGTATTCAAAAACCCCAGCACCAAACATGAAACAGATTAGGAAAAGAAAACCCACAAAACGTTACAGAATCAGACTCATGCAGCAAAATAACCTATTCAAGAGAATCCAGACAAAAATTGATAAGGAATGTACACAGGAGCCTAAAGCCTTAAAGGTTTGCCTTTTGCTCACTAGTAAGTATTTATTATTTTAAATGTTCATGTCACAGGAGAACTGATGCATTTTGCTAATTATAGCATGTGCTTAATACTTTGGTTAATAGGGGAGAAAGTTGATTTCGGACTTATTACAATCTCCTCTTTCCACGTTTCAAAATATTGAGGCTGGGTCAATTCCATTGTGATCCTTTTTGCCCACTCCAGCTCAGCTAGCACAGTAGCTCTTTACAGAAAAAGGGAATGGTTTCCTGGGAATCTCTGCACAGGAACATTATCTAAACAACCTTTTAGCAAAGTATGTCAACAAAGAAAATTCAAAGAAATTCTGTTAAGGAGATATTTGACTTCCTTTAATTTTCTCAGTTTTAAATTCTTGACCTCAATAATTTATGGCAATGAGTGCTACAACTCAGTTATGGATGTTATCCTATCTATCATAGCTATGGATGTTATTAATTATATAAGAGTGTATACAAGTGTTTGGAGAGGTTAGAAGGAGGTTAGATTGTGTTAAAAATGGCCACCCAATCGAACTTAGTTTGCCCAGGTGCCAACCTTACACTTAAATCCCTAGATAGGTCCATTTAACTGTGAACTGTACAGAAGTTTCAGGAAGGTTAGATTTGTCTAAAAAATGCCTGACCTGATCTAAGTTAACCCTACTGCTGAGGTAGTCTAACTTAGATTGGGTTAGCCATTTTTAGAATGATTTAACTTTCCAAAACTTCTGTACAGTTTCCAGCACAGTCCCAAGGCTGGGAAAGTCCAACCACTGGCCCCAGCACTGGGGCTGTACTTTTCCTACCCAGTCTGTGGCACTGAGCTATTTTTGACCCCCAGACCTCTTGCCCCACCCTCAGACTGACAACCCCCACCCACAATGGATCAGCTACCACCACCCCCAACCTACCAAATCCTCTATCCCACAAGCTACACCCAGTGCAGGTTTTATCAGTGTTTGCTGATGCTGAGAGATGAGGAAGTAAGTCCTGGTGCAGGAAGGTGGGGAGGGATAGTGGGGAGAGGTCTGTGGGAGCGGGGTGAGGGTGAGTCAAGGGGCTGAAAATAAGCCTCTGATCCCAGGGAATGGGGGAGAGAGCTCCCCATTCCCCAAAGGACCTGGACAGACCCCACAAACTCCCCTGATCCTGCCAAATCCTCCTGGACCCCAACAATCCCCTGCAGACCCAACTTGCATCCTAGCCCCCCAATACCTATCATGAATGCTACCTGCCTTCCTGATCCTCCAAATCTCCCCTGCAGATCCCACTTGCCCCTGGTCCTCCCACCCCTCTACAAGTCTCTTATCCCAATTTACCTTAGATTGGGTGCCCATATTTAACTTGATCTAACCTCCCGCTAGCCTTCCCAAATCTCTGTACCCAGCTTAAATGTGCAATACTTTCTGAATAATGAAAAAATGTAGTCTCTGGCATTATCAATGGGTTAACACTTTCTAATTATGCATTGCATAAAGTATTTCCTTTAATTGTTTTTCAGTTTGTTTTTCAGTTATCATGGAATGTGCCTTAGTTCTTGTATTAAAAGATAAGTAGGAACAGATGAACTATTAATTATTCTGCATCACCCCTTCTTTGGTTTATGAAGTCCCACGCTTCTTTTTTTACTCTTTCTATAGAATTTTCTATAGAATTTTTCTATGCTTCCAATCATTTTAATGAATTGCCTCTCTAGGCTTCCATTTGTTGTTGTATTCTTTTCTTCATATAGGGTGACCATAACTGGCTATCATACAATCCCTCTGAGACTAAACTGAATTTTAGTGAACCCACCTCAGAGAACTTTGCTTTAGTTACATTTTCTGACTGGTGGTGAATCTAAACTGAACTGAATATTATGAAAACTTTTTGATTTAAAAAGGCCCAGAAATTAAAAACACAATTTATTTTTACAACCTGTTCTTTTTTTAAAGGGAGTCCCAGGCTCAAAAGACAGATAAAAGGTATAAATAAAGGGGTTTGTAGTTTCAGGACTTTTGGGGATTTGTGTAAAGAAATAAGGTAGCAGAATATAATAGGGCAATGCAGAATTCCTGAAAAAAGTTTCTTTTTATGAAGTCTATTGGTTGCATATGTGAGCTCATGGCATTCTTGAAGAATCAGGAAAAGTGTACTTTTTAGCCAGCAGGATGCATTTCTAGCTCTGTGTTTTCTATAAACAAAGGGGAAGTAAATTGCTGTAATCTGTTGTTACTTTTATTTACTTCACTCTGCATATTGTTTTTCCAAATATATACACTGCCCACCACAGAGGAACAGCCAGTTGGCAGGGTTATTTTGAAACAAATCCACAAACTGCCTTGCAATCATTTCAACTGAATTATAATTATTTTCTTTGGCAACTTCTGAAATGTGACTGGGTGTATCAATGTTATGGAGTCCCCAGGAAAGCAGCTGCCATTTCCTGGTCACAGTGGTACTTTTGGAAGACACCCTATCAAGTCAAGCCTCTATCCCAGAGTAACTGGGTCATTTCAAGTGCAGTGAAAGTGGGTTGTGACTATGGCTGACTGAAGTGGCAGAACTCCATTTTGTGAAGCATTTCAAAAATTGATTGTGTTCCACATGAAAATAAAAACAAGCCTTGGGAATTTTCTTCTCAAAAAAGGAAAGAGATGCACAGCCCCCAAATGGACAATGGCCCACTGATTTGGGCATTTGTTACAGATGTTCCATCCAGGAAGAGCACACACCAACTGCTGAAACTTCCTTAGCCTGACGAAGGGTTTTTGAACCCGAAAGCTTGCTTAATAATTGTTTTCCAACTATTTAAGTTGGTCTAATAAAAGATATCAGATTCACCCAAAGAACCTTGTCTGCCAGATGTGGAGAGAGACACATTCAAGTTTCACCTCTAAATCAGGCAGAGCATGAATTTGAGCTAGGATCTCTCATATTGCAGATGATGTCCTGACAATGCCGCATCAGTCCACCTTGCAAGGATAACAGTGAAACCTCCATGACTGTCACTAAGATCATTTCTTCAGCTTTTAAAGGCATCCAAACTTCTACAAGAAGTAAGCTGAAGGAGTTAGTATCAACTCATAGGCTTACATCTTTCTGCAGAGGAAAGGCAAACTGTGTGAGAACCAGCAATCTGAAGGTTCCAATAAAGTGAAATGGTATACATATTTGAAAAAAATTCAGTGGAAAAAAATTGTTTTTCTAAAAAAAAGAAAAATTACAAAGATAAAAACAGTATTATCCCATATGATTTGCTCAAACTTTGAACGAAAACTCCTGCAGTGCTTCCAAAAATTTCTCCAGAATATAGGAAAGTATTAGATAAAGTATATTGAAACTTCTTACAGATATGTAAGAGACCTGGCAGTGAGCAAGCAAGATCTTATCCAAATTTGTAATGTTAATAAAGTCACTAAGAGGTCTACTAAAAAAGTCCATAGCAGCCAAAAGAACAATGAAACAGCTAAGAATAAAAATACTCAATGAAGCAAACTGAACTCTATAGAACTGTTCTCTCTCTTTCTCCTTTACTTTCCTTGAGTGCACAAGCCCACCTTTATTAAATAATTCAGATAATATATTTTAGCTTTAGTTAATATACCAAAGAGAAAATGAAGCTATCACAGAAAATGCTTGACATCCGTGTGTCCAATCACACCATCGGTAAAAAGACAAACCAAACTGACTCTAAGCCCTGCTGATTTTAAGATACATATATATGCACTGGGAAGTTATGTAGGCAGACACGATGATTAATTCTTGGTGTAATTTCACCAATATCATTGGTATTATGCAAAAGATTAATGTATTATTCATTATTCTATCTCTATATTCATTTGAGGTGATTTGTGGTTCAGGGAACACAGATGTTTTTAGCTCTTTTTTCTGAAAAAAAGAAGGAAATCTGGTCCAAAATGAGAAAATGGAGGATTTCAAAGTCCTTAAAAGAGTATCAAGAGCATACTGTTCTTTGCCCCTCAACACAGCTGTAAAGCCCTGCTTCATCAATCTTTGACAAAATACTGTAGTCCATTCTGCCATGATCATACCCAAAGCATAACCTTGAGCATATTAAGTACTAAAACACTAATCATTTTAATATAAATACTGTTAGGCCTGTGCAAAGCAGCAAGTATTCGGTTTGGATTTGGATTCGGCTGATTCAGAGGGACAGTAATTCATTTGGCGAGTTGAATCACTGTCCTGATTCGATTCAGCTGCTTTGGATTTGGAGCTTTGGCCATACACTATAATGGGGAATCACTAAAATACCTATAACTTTGACATTGTTTTGCCGATTCAGATGAAAACAGCAGGGATGGCAGCCCCCTCTGAGGGCATGAAACCTGTCAAGCTTCAAGGAGATAGGAGTAGGGGTTTCTGTGAAAGTGCACCTCAACATTCTGAAAGCAAATAAAAAAAGCAATTAGGTGAGGAGTGAGGAGGGTAGCACTCATTCAGTCTACACCTGGACCTTGGGGAACCCCAGCAGTGGGAGGTTCACTTTCAGGAACACCAGCTGCTACACCAAACCAGGATCCAAGGAGGTGCAGTGGGGCGTCACAACATCCCCAGCAATGCTGAACACCCTCTCGCTTGGAACGCTGATCGGTGGACAGGACAGGTGTTCCTGGGCAACCGTGGCCAGATCCTGCCACACCTGGCTGCGAGTTGCCCAATAGGCCAAGGGGTCACAGTGTAGCAGCTCCATGTCCTCAGCAAGATAGGTAGCCACCGAGGCCTCAATGCTACCTGCCTGCCCTTGGCCCACATTGGCAGCGGCTGTGGTGGAGGAAATTGGCTCATGGTTGCAGTGCTGGCACAGAGAAGTGGAGCCTCTTCCACATCCCCCCGCCTCTGCCCTTCTGCTTCCCTGACTGTTCACCAGCACCTCCATCCAGTGATCAAGGGTTTTGCTGCTGCAGATCCTCCCCTTCACCCTTGAGTCACATGTGGCCACCAGCACATAGACCATACTGGACCACAACAAATACAGCCATTTTTTGATGTCCTTCTTCAGCTGCTTCACCAGAGCCTGCACCTCTGGTGAAAGTGACTTGCCCCAACCAGGAACATCGATCCCCTGGAACTTCTCCATTTCATTCTCAAGCTCCTTCACTATGGGGGTCACCTAGCTAAGGAGGGCATCACCAGCACAGAGGCTCTTGGTGGCCTCAAGGAAGAGCTTGAGGACCACCAAGATCTAGGAGATGATATGCCACTCAGCTCTGTTAAGGGAGCCGCTGATCCCAATCTCCCCAAACAAAGCCATCTCATGGATGTCCTTCTGTTGCTCCACCAGCCTTTCAAGCATCAGGTATGTGGAGTTCCACTGAGTCTCCACATCCTGCATGATTTTGTGCTGCAGGATGCTCAGCTCTGCCTGTTTGTCCCTCAGCATCTTGCCCACTTGATGCTGTGGTGGAAGTAGTTCACCACCTTCCTACATTTTGAAATGAGCTGGCTGGTAGTGATGACACTGTAACCGGGAGCCCTGTCCCCCTCCAAGGCATCCCTGACTACAATGTGGAACTTATGTGTCACGCAGCGGATACCAAGAATTTGGCATCACTCACTGCCTTAACCATAGTGACCCCATTGTCGGTGACCATGAACCCACGGGTGAGCTCACCCTGCCCAGCAACCCACCTCTGCACCATGCAGTTCCTGGCCACTATGATCTCCCTTCCCATATGGGACCCATTCATCACCTTGGCTTGAAGGTGAGCCCACTGACAGTCTGGCTGATCACACTAGTGCCCAGTGAAGGAGAGGTAGGCATGATATGCACCCCAGATGCTCCAGATGTGCAAGGTGAAGTGCAAGGTTATCTGCTGACCTGCCTTCCACAGCTCTTTCCTCAAGTACTGCCTGCATGACTCATACAGGGAGGACACCACTGTCCTGCTAAACGTGGTGCGTGTGGGCATTTGGTAAGATGGGGCCATGAGCGCTATGAGCTGCCAGAACCCTGGATGCTCAAAAAAGAAGGGCTGACCATCCAGAGCAAGCATCTCCCAAGTGGTCTGGGTGACCTCACTCACCTTCCATACATGCCCCACCCCCCTTTGTCTCCACCTTTCTACCACTGGCCCAGGGTGGCCTGCCTCTGCTTCTTGGTGATGGGGGCTTTGGAGTGAGAGGGAGACTTCTTTTTGGGCACGCTCCCAGTGGTGCCAGGCTGCGGAGACACAAGGGCAAGGGGGTGCTGCCTCCTGAGATGCAGCAGCATTGCCATGGTGGTGAAGTGTTTCACCTCCTTGCCCCGAATGATCTGCCTTTGGCAGTGCTGGCAGGTGGTATACCTGGGATCATCTGCCACCTCAAAATGATCCCACACTACACTACCCACCCACTTCTGGGTTGAGGGTGGGAATCCTGCCTTATCCCCCTCCTCACCAGGCAAAGGCACAACTACGGGAGGAGCTGAGCCACCTCCCCCCACTTTGATGGGTGTGGAGCACAAACTCAGATTCCCCCTCCTTCCCCAGAATTTCCTTCACTATCAGCTCCTCTGCTTCCAGATCCAGCTCCTCCTTTGGTATTGGAAGGCTCATGCTGGGAGCTGAAATTGGGGTGAAGAATATCATGCTGCTGCTGGTTAGTGGTGTTAGTGCAGGTGCAGGCACTGATACCACCTAGCTCCAACTAGCAGAAGACTCATTGTTGCCAGGAAAG